>NW_028138854.1:0-148000 GCF_964270905.1 Leucopleurus acutus | reverse complement strand
GGGTTAGTGGGAGCATACGGGTTAGGATTAAGGGACGGGTGAGGGGAAGGCTTTGGGGAAGGGTTAGGGTTAGGGTTCGGGCTAGGGTTAGGGTTAGGGGACGGGGACGGTTTAGGGTCCAGGTGAGGGTACGACAACGGTTTAGGTGGAGCGTACGTGTGAGGGCGCGGGTTAGTGGGAGCGTACGGGTTAGGATTAGGGGACGGGTGAGGGGAAGGCTTCGGGGAAGGGTTAGGGTTAGGGTTCTGGCTAGGGTTAGGGTTAGGGGACGGGGACGGTTTAGGGTCCAGGTGAGGGTACGACAACGGTTTAGGGGGAGCGTACGTGTGAGGGCGCGGGTTAGTGTGAGCGTACGGGTTAGGATTAGGGGACGGGTGAGGGGAAGGCTTCGGGGAAGGGTTAGGGTTAGGGTTCGGGCTAGGGTTAGGGTTAGGGGACGGGGACGGTTTAGGGTCCAGGTGAGAGTACGACAACGGTTTAGGGGGAGCGTACGTGTGAGGGCGCGGGTTAGTGTGAGCGTACGTGTTAGGATTAGGGGACGGGTGAGGGGAAAGCTTCGGGGAAGTGTTAGTGTTAGGGTTCGGGCTAGGGTTAGGGTTAGGGGACGGGGACGGTTTAGGGTCCAGGTGAGGGTACGACAACGGTTTAGGGGGAGCGTACGTGTGAGGGCGCGGGTTAGTGTGAGCGTACGGGTTAGGATTAGGGGACGGGTGAGGGGAAGGCTTCGGGGAAGGGTTAGGGTTAGGGTTAGGGCTAGGGTTAGGGTTAGGGGACGGGGACGGTTTAGGGTCCAGGTGAGGGTACGACAACGGTTTAGGGGGAGCGTACGTGTGAGGGCGCGGGTTAGTGTGAGCGTACGGGTTAGGATTAGGGGACGGGTGAGGGGAAGGCTTCGGGGAAGGGTTAGGGTTAGGGTTCGGGCTAGGGTTAGGGTTAGGGGACGGGGACGGTTTAGGGTCCAGGTGAGGGTACGACAACGGTTTAGGGGGAGCGTACGTGTGAGGGCGCGGGTTAGTGTGAGCGTACGTGTTAGGATTAGGGGACGGATGAGGGGAAGGCCTCGGGGAAGGGTTAGGGTTAGGGTTCGGGCTAGGGTTTGGGTTAGGGGACGGGGACGGTTTAGTGTCCAGGTGAGGGTACGACAACGGTTTAGGGGGAGCGTACGTGTGAGAGCGCGGGTTAGTGTGAGCGTACGGGTTAGGATTAGGGGACAGGTGAGGGGAAGGCTTCGGGGAAGGGTTAGGGTTAGGGTTCGGGCTAGGGTTAGGGTTAGGGGACGGGGACGCTTTAGGGTCCAGGTGAGGGTACGACAACGGTTTAGGGGGAGCGTACGTGTGAGGGCGCGGGTTAGTGTGAGCGTACGGGTTAGGATTAGGGGACGGGTGAGGGGAAGGCTTCGGGGAAGGGTTAGGTTTAGGGTTCGGGCTAGGGTTAGGGTTAGGGGACGGGGACGGTTTAGGGTCCAGGTGAGGGTACGACAACGGTTTAGGGGGAGCGTACGTGTGAGGGCGCGCGTTAGTGTGAGCGTACGGGTTAGGATTAGGGGACGGGTGAGGGGAAGGCTTCGGGGAAGTGTTAGGGTTAGGGTTCGGGCTAGGGTTAGGGTTAGGGGACGGGGACGGTTTAGGGTCTAGGTGAGGGTACGAAAACGGTTTAGGGGGAGCGTACGTGTGAGGGCGCGGGTTAGTGTGAGCGTACGGGTTAGGATTAGGGGACGGGTGAGGGGAAGGCTTCGGGGAAGGGTTAGGGTTAGGGTTCGGGCTAGGGTTAGGGTTAGGGGACGGGGACGGTTTAGGGTCCAGGTGAGGGTACGACAACGGTTTAGGGGGAGCGTACGTGTGAGGAGGGGGGTTAGTGTGAGCGTACGGGTTAGGATTAGGGGACGGGTGAGGGGAAGGCTTCGGGGAAGGGTTAGGGTTAGGGTTCGGGTCAGGGTTAGGGTTAGGGGACGGGGATGGTTTAGGGTCCAGGTGAGGGTACGACAACGGTTTAGGGGGAGCGTACGAGTGAGGGCGCGGGTTAGTGTGAGCGTACGGGTTAGGATTAGGGGACGGGTGAGGGGAAGGCTTCGGGGAAGGGTTAGGGTTAGGGTTCGGGCTAGGGTTAGGGGACGGGGACGGTTTAGGGTCCAGGTGAGGTTCCGACAACGGTTTAGGGGGAGCGTACGTGTGAGGGCGTGGGTTAGTGTGAGCGTACGGGTTAGGATTAGGGGACGGGTGAGGGGAAGGCTTCGGGGAAGGGTTAGGGTTAGGGTTCGGGCTAGGGTTAGGTTTAGGGGACGGGGACGGTTTAGGGTCCAGGTGAGGGTACGACAACGGTTTAGGGGGAGCGTACGTGTGAGGGCGCGGGTTAGTGTGAGCGTACGGGTTAGGATTAGGGGACGGGTGAGGGGAAGGCTTCGGGGAAGGGTTAGGGTTACGGTTCGGGCTAGGGTTAGGGTTAGGGGACGGGGACGGTTTAGGGTCCAGGTGAGGGTACGACAACGGTTTAGGGGGAGCGTACGTGTGAGGGCACGGGTTAGTGTGAGCGTACGTGTTAGGATTAGGGGACGGGTGAGGGGAAGGCTTCGGGGAAGGGTTAGGGTTAGGGTTCGGGCTAGGGTTAGGGTTAGGGGACGGGGACGGTTTAGGGTCCAGGTGAGGGTACGACAACGGTTTAGGGGGAGCGTACGTGTGAGGGCGCGGGTTAGTGTGAGCGTACGTGTTAGGGTTAGGGGACGGGTGAGGGGAAAGCTTCGGGGAAGTGTTAGGGTTCGGGTTCAGGCTAGGGTTAGGGTTAGGGGACGGGGACGGTTTAGGGTCCAGGTGAGGGTACGACAACGGTTTAGGGGGAGCGTACGTGTGAGGGCGCGGGTTAGTGTGAGCGTACGGGTTAGGATTAGGGGACGGGTGAGGGGAAGGCTTCGGGGAAGGGTTAGGGTTAGGGTTCGGGCTAGGGTTAGGGTTAGGGGACGGGGACGGTTTAGGGTCCAGGTGAGGGTACGACAACGGTTTAGGGGGAGCGTACGTGTGAGGGCACGGGTTAGTGTGAGCGTACGGGTTAGGATTAGGGGACGGGTGAGGGGAAGGCTTCGGGGAAGGGTTAGGGTTAGGGTTCGGGCTAGGGTTAGGGGACGGGGACGGGGAAGGTTTAGGGTCCAGGTGAGGGTACGACAACGGTTTAGGGGGAGCATACGTGTGAGGGCGCGGGTTAGTGTGAGCGTACGGGTTAGGATTAGGGGACGGGTGAGGGAAAGGCTTCGGGGAAGGGTTAGGGTTAGGGTTCGGGCTAGGGTTAGGGTTAGGGGACGGGGACGGTTTAGGTTCCAGGTGAGGGTACGACAACGGTTTAGGGGGAGCTTACGTGTGAGGGCGCGGGTTAGTGTGAGCGTACGGGTTAGGATTAGGGGACGGGTGAGGGGAAGGCTTCGGGGAAGGGTTAGGGTTAGGGTTCGGGCTAGGGTTAGGGTTAGGGGACGGGGACGGTTTAGGGTCCAGGTGAGGGTACGACAACGGTTTAGGGGGAGCGTACGTGTGAGGGCGCGGGTTAGTGTGAGCGTACGGGTTAGGATTAGGGGACGGGTGAGGGGAAGGCTTCGGGGAAGGGTTAGGGTTAGGGTTCGGGCTAGGGTTAGGGTTAGGGGACGGGGACGGTTTAGGGTCCAGGTGAGGGTACGACAACGGTTTAGGGGGAGCGTACGTGTGAGGGCGCGGGTTAGTGGGAGCGTACGGGTTAGGATTAGGGGACGGGTGAGGGGAAGGCTTCGGGGAAGGGTTAGGGTTAGGGTTCGGGCTAGGGTTAGGGTTAGGGGACGGGGACGGTTTAGGGTCCAGGTGAGGATACGACAACGGTTTAGGGGGAGCGTACGTGTGAGGGCGCGGGTTAGTGTGAGCGTACAGTTTAGGATTAGGGGACGGGTGAGGGGAAGGCTTCGGGGAAGGGTTAGGGTTAGGGTTCGGGCTAGGGTTAGGGTTAGGGGACGGGGACGGTTTAGGATCCAGGTGAGGGTACGACAACGGTTTAGGGGGAGCGTACGTGTGAGGGCGAGGGTTAGTGTGAGCGTACGGGTTAGGATTAGGGGACGGGTGAGGGGAAGGCTTCGGGGAATGGTTAGGGTTAGGGTTCGGGCTAGGGTTAGGGTTAGGGGACGGGGACGGTTTAGGGTCCAGGTGAGGGTACGACAACGGTTTAGGGGGAGCGTACGTGTGAGGGCGCGGGTTAGTGTGAGCGTACTGGTTAGGATTAGGGGACGGGTGAGGGGAAGGCTTCGGGGAAGGGTTAGGGTTAGGGTTCAGGCTAGGGTTAGGGTTAGGAGACGGGGAAGGTTTAGGGTCCAGGTGAGGGTACGACAACGGTTTAGGGGGAGCGTACGTGTGAGGGCGCGGGTTAGTGTGAGCGTACGGGTTAGGATTAGGGGACGGGTGAGGGGAAGGCTTCGGGGAAGGGTTAGGGTTAGGGTTCAGGCTAGGGTTAGGGTTAGGGGACGGGGAAGGTTTAGGGTCCAGGTGAGGGTACGACAACTGTTTAGGGGGAGCGTACGTGTGAGGGCGCGGGTTAGTGTGAGCGTACGGGTTAGGATTAGGGGACGGGTGAGGGGAAGGCTTCGGGGAAGGGTTAGGGTTAGGGTTCGGGCTAGGGTTAGGGGACGGGGACGGGGAAGGTTTAGGGTCCAGGTGAGGGTACGACAACGGTTTAGGGGGAGCATACGTGTGAGGGCGCGGGTTAGTGTGAGCGTACGGGTTAGGATTAGGGGACGGGTGAGGGGAAGGCTTCGGGGAAGGGTTAGGGTTAGGGTTCGGGCTAGGGTTAGGGTTAGGGGACGGGGACGGTTTAGGTTCCAGGTGAGGGTACGACAACGGTTTAGGGGGAGCTTACGTGTGAGGGCGCGGGTTAGTGTGAGCGTACGGGTTAGGATTAGGGGACGGGTGAGGGGAAGGCTTCGGGGAAGGGTTAGGGTTAGGGTTCGGGCTAGGGTTAGGGTTAGGGGACGGGGACGGTTTAGGGTCCAGGTGAGGGTACGACAACGGTTTAGGGGGAGCGTACGTGTGAGGGCGCGGGTTAGTGTGAGCGTACGGGTTAGGATTAGGGGACGGGTGAGGGGAAGGCTTCGGGGAAGGGTTAGGGTTAGGGTTCGGGCTAGGGTTAGGGTTAGGGGACGGGGACGGTTTAGGGTCAGGGTGAGGGTACGACAACGGTTTAGGGGGAGCGTACGTGTGAGGGCGCGGGTTAGTGGGAGCGTACGGGTTAGGATTAGGGGACGGGTGAGGGGAAGGCTTCGGGGAAGGGTTAGGGTTAGGGTTCGGGCTAGGGTTAGGGTTAGGGGACGGGGACGGTTTAGGGTCCAGGTGAGGGTACGACAACGGTTTAGGGGGAGCGTACGTGTGAGGGCGCGGGTTAGTGGGAGCGTACGGGTTAGGATTAGGGGACGGGTGAGGGGAAGGCTTCGGGGAAGGGTTAGGGTTAGGGTTCGGGCTAGGGTTAGGGTTAGGGGACGGGGACGGTTTAGGGTCCAGGTGAGGGTACGACAACGGTTTAGGGGGAGCGTACGTGTGAGGGTGCGGGTTAGTGTGAGCGTACGGGTTAGGATTAGGGGACGGGTGAGGGGAAGGCTTCGGGGAATGGTTAGGGTTAGGGTTCGGGCTAGGGTTAGGGTTAGGGGACGGGGACGGTTTAGGGTCCAGGTGAGGGTACGACAACGGTTTAGGGGGAGCGTACGTGTGAGGGCGCGGGTTAGTGTGAGCGTACGGGTTAGGATTAGGGGACGGGTGAGGGGAAGGCTTCGGGGAAGGGTTAGGGTTAGGGTTCAGGCTAGGGTTAGGGTTAGGGGACGGGGAAGGTTTAGGGTCCAGGTGAGGGTACGACAACGGTTTAGGGGGAGCGTACGTGTGAGGGCGCGGGTTAGTGTGAGCGTACGGGTTAGGATTAGGGGACGGGTGAGGGGAAGGCTTCGGGGAAGGGTTAGGGTTAGGGTTCAGGCTAGGGTTAGGGTTAGGGGACGGGGAAGGTTTAGGGTCCAGGTGAGGGTACGACAACGGTTTAGGGGGAGCGTACGTGTGAGGGCGCGGGTTAGTGTGAGCGTACGGGTTAGGATTAGGGGACGGGTTAGGGGAAGGCTTCGGGGAAGGGTTAGGGTTAGAGTTCGGGCTAGGGTTAGGGGACAGGGACGGGGACGGTTTAGGGTCCAGGTGAGGGTACGACAACGGTTTAGGGGGAGCGTACGTGTGAGGGCGCGGGTTAGTGGGAGCGTACGGGTTAGGATTAGGGGACGGGTGAGGGGAAGGCTTTGGGGAAGGGTTAGGGTTAGGGTTCGGGCTAGGGTTAGGGTTAGGGGACGGGGACGGTTTAGGGTCCAGGTGAGGGTACGACAACAGTTTAGGGGGAGCGTACGTGTGAGGGCGCGGGTTAGTGTGAGCGTACGGGTTAGGATTAGGGGACGGGTGAGGGGAAGGCTTCGGGGAAGGGTTAGGGTTAGGGTTCGGGCTAGGGTTAGGGTTAGGGGACGGGGAAGGTTTAGAGTCCAGGTGAGGGTACGACAACGGTTTAGGGGGAGCATACGTGTGAGGGCGCGGGTTAGTGTGAGCGTACGGGTTAGGATTAGGGGACGGGTGAGGGGAAGGCTTCGGGGAAGAGTTAGGGTTAGGGTTCGGGCTAGGGTTAGGGTTAGGGGACGGGGACGGTTTAGGTTCCAGGTGAGGGTACGACAACGGTTTAGGGGGAGCTTACGTGTGAGGGCGCGGGTTAGTGTGAGCGTACGGGTTAGGATTAGGGGACGGGTGAGGGGAAGGCTTCGGGGAAGGGTTAGGTTTAGGGTTCGGGCTAGGGTTAGGGTTAGGGGACGGGGACGGTTTAGGGTCCAGGTGAGGGTACGACAATGGTTTAGGGGGAGCGTACGTGTGAGGGCGCGGGTTAGTGGGAGCGTACGGGTTAGGATTACGGGACGGGTGAGGGGAAGGCTTCGGGGAAGGGTTAGGGTTAGGGTTCGGGCTAGGGTTAGGGTTAGGGGACGGGGACGGTTTAGGGTCCAGGTGAGGGTCCGACAACGGTTTAGGGGGAGCGTATGTGTGAGGGCGCGGGTTAGTGTGAGCGTAGGGGTTAGGATTAGGGGACGGGTGAGGGGAAGGCTTCGGGGAAGGGTTAGGGTTAGGGTTCGGGCTAGGGTTAGGGTTAGGGGACAGGGACGGTTTAGGGTCCAGGTGAGGGTACGACAGTGGTTAACGGGGAGCGTATGTGTGAGGGCGCGGGTTAGTGTGAGCGTACGGGTTAGGATTAGGGGACGGGTGAGGGGAAGGCTTCGGGGAAGGGTTAGGGTTAGGGTTCGGGCTAGGGTTAGGGTTAGGGGACGGGGACGGTTTAGGGTCCAGGTGAGGGCACGACAACGGTTTAGGTGGAGCGTACGTGTGAGGGCGCGGGTTAGTGTGAGCGTACGGGTTAGGATTAGGGGACGGGTGAGGGGAAGGCTTCGGGGAAGTGTTAGGGTTACGGTTCGGGCTAGGGTTAGGGTTAGGGGACGGGGACGGTTTAGGGTCCAGGTGAGGGTACGACAACGGTTTAGGGGGAGCGTACGTGTGAGGGCGCGTGTTAGTGTGAGCGTACGGGTTAGGATTAGGGGACGGGTGAGGGGAAGGCTTCGGGGAAGGGTTAGGGTTAGGGTTCGGGCTAGGGTTAGGGTTAGGGGACGGGGACGGTTTAGGGTCCAGGTGAGGGTACGACAACGGTTTAGGGGGAGCGTACGTGTGAGGGCGCGGGTTAGTGTGAGCGTACGGGTTAGGATTAGGGGACGGGTGAGGGGAAGGCTTCGGGGAAGTGTTAGGGTTAGGGTTCGGGCTAGGGTTAGGGTTAGGGGACGGGGACGGTTTAGGGTCCAGGTGAGGGTCCGACAACGGTTTAGGGGGAGCGTACGTGTGAGGGCGCGGGTTAGTGTGAGCGTACGGGTTAGGATTAGGGGACGGGTGAGGGGAAGGCTTCGGGGAAGGGTTAGGGTTAGGGTTCGGGCTAGGGTTAGGGTTAGGTGACGGGGACGGTTTAGGGTCCAGGTGAGGGTCCGACAACGGTTTAGGGGGAGCGTACGTGTGAGGGCGCGGGTTAGTGTGAGCGTACGGGTTAGGATTAGGGGACGGGTGAGGGGAAGGCTTCGGGGAAGGGTTAGGGTTAGGGTTCGGGCTAGGGTTAGCGTTAGGGGACGGGGACGGTTTAGGGTCCAGGTGAGGGTCCGACAACGGTTTAGGGGGAGCGTACGTGTGAGGGCGCGGGTTAGTGTGAGCGTACGGGTTAGGATTAGGGGACGGGTGAGGGGAAGGCTTCGGGGCAGGGTTAGGGTTAGGGTTCGGGCTAGGGTTAGGGTTAGGGGACGGGGACGGTTTAGGGTCCAGGTGAGGGTACGACAACGGTTTAGGGGGAGCGTACGTGTGAGGGCACGGGTTAGTGTGAGCGTACGGGTTAGGATTAGGGGACGGGTGAGGGGAAGGCTTCGGGGAAGGGTTAGGGTTAGGGTTCGGGCTAGGGTTAGGGTTAGGGGACGGGGACGGTTTAGGGTCCAGGTGAGGGTACGACAACGGTTTAGGGGGAGCGTACGTGTGAGGGCGCGGGTTAGTTTGAGCGTACGGGTTAGGATTAGGGGACGGGTGAGGGGAAGGCTTCGGGGCAGGGTTAGGGTTAGGGTTCGGGCTAGGGTTAGGGTTAGGGGACGGGGACGGTTTAGGGTCCAGGTGAGGGTACGACAACGGTTTAGGGGGAGCGTACGTGTGAGGGCGCGGGTTAGTGTGAGCGTACGGGTTAGGATTAGGGGACGGGTGAGGGGAAGGCTTCGGGGAAGTGTTAGGGTTAGGGTTCGGGCTAGGGTTAGGGTTAGGGGACGGGGACGGTTTAGGGTCCAGGTGAGGGTCCGACAACGGTTTAGGGGGAGCGTACGTGTGAGGGCGCGGGTTAGTGTGAGCGTACGGGTTAGGATTAGGGGACGGGTGAGGGGAAGGCTTCGGGGAAGGGTTAGGGTTAGGGTTCGGGCTAGGGTTAGGGTTAGGTGACGGGGACGGTTTAGGGTCCAGGTGAGGGTCCGACAACGGTTTAGGGGGAGCGTACGTGTGAGGGCGCGGGTTAGTGTGAGCGTACGGGTTAGGATTAGGGGACGGGTGAGGGGAAGGCTTCGGGGAAGGGTTAGGGTTAGGGTTCGGGCTAGGGTTAGCGTTAGGGGACGGGGACGGTTTAGGGTCCAGGTGAGGGTCCGACAACGGTTTAGGGGGAGCGTACGTGTGAGGGCGCGGGTTAGTGTGAGCGTACGGGTTAGGATTAGGGGACGGGTGAGGGGAAGGCTTCGGGGCAGGGTTAGGGTTAGGGTTCGGGCTAGGGTTAGGGTTAGGGGACGGGGACGGTTTAGGGTCCAGGTGAGGGTACGACAACGGTTTAGGGGGAGCGTACGTGTGAGGGCACGGGTTAGTGTGAGCGTACGGGTTAGGATTAGGGGACGGGTGAGGGGAAGGCTTCGGGGAAGGGTTAGGGTTAGGGTTCGGGCTAGGGTTAGGGTTAGGGGACGGGGACGGTTTAGGGTCCAGGTGAGGGTACGACAACGGTTTAGGGGGAGCGTACGTGTGAGGGCGCGGGTTAGTTTGAGCGTACGGGTTAGGATTAGGGGACGGGTGAGGGGAAGGCTTCGGGGCAGGGTTAGGGTTAGGGTTCGGGCTAGGGTTAGGGTTAGGGGACGGGGACGGTTTAGGGTCCAGGTGAGGGTACGACAACGGTTTAGGGGGAGCGTACGTGTGAGGGCGCGGGTTAGTGTGAGCGTACGGGTTAGGATTAGGGGACGGGTGAGGGGAAGGCTTCGGGGAAGGGTTAGGGTTAGGGTTTGGGCTAGGGTTAGGGTTAGGGGACGGGGACGGTTTAGGGTCCAGGTGAGGGTACGACAACGGTTTAGGGGGAGCGTACGTGTGAGGGCGCGGGTTAGTGTGAGCGTACGGGTTAGGATTAGGGGACGGGTGAGGGGAAGGCTTCGGGGAAGGGTTAGGGTTAGGGTTCAGGCTAGGGTTAGGGTTAGGGGACGGGGACGGTTTAGAGTCCAGGTGAGGGTCTGACAACGGTTTAGGGGGAGCGTACGTGTGAGGGCGCGGGTTAGTGGGAGTGTACGGGTTAGGATTACGGGACGGGTGAGGGGAAGGCTTCGGGGAAGTGTTAGGGTTAGGGTTGGGGCTAGGGTTAGGGTTAGGGGACGGGGACGGTTTAGGATCCAGGTGAGGGTACGACAACGGTTTAGGGGGAGCGTACGTGTGAGGGCGCGGGTTAGTGGGAGCGTACGGGTTAGGATTAGGGGACGGGTGAGGGGAAGGCTTCGGGGCAGGGTTAGGGTTAGGGTTCGGGCTAGGCTTAGGGATAGGGGACGGGGACGGTTTAGGGTCCAGGTGAGGGTACGACAACGGTTTAGGGGGAGCGTACGTGTGAGGGCGCGGGTTAGTGTGAGCGTACGGGTTAGGATTAGGGGACGGGTGAGGGGAAGGCTTCGGGGAAGGGTTAGGGTTAGGGTTCGGGCTAGGGTTAGGGTTAGGGGACGGGGACGGTTTAGGGTCCAGGTGAGGGTCCGACAACGGTTTAGGGGGAGCGTACGTGTGAGGGCGCGGGTTAGTGTGAGCGTACGGGTTAGGATTAGGGGACGGGTGAGGGGAAGGCTTCGGGGAAGGGTTAGGGTTAGGGTTCGGGCTAGGGTTAGGGTTAGGGGACGGGGACGGTTTAGGGTCCAGGTGAGGGTCCGACAACGGTTTAGGGGGAGCGTACGTGTGAGGGCGCGGGTTAGTGGGAGCGTACGGGTTAGGATTACGGGACGGGTGAGGGGAAGGCTTCGGGGAAGGGTTAGGGTTAGGGTTGGGGCTAGGGTTAGGGTTAGGGGACGGGGACGGTTTAGGGTCCAGGTGAGGGTACGACAACGGTTTAGGGGGAGCGTACGTGTGAGGGCGCGGGTTAGTGTGAGCGTACGGGTTAGGATTAGGGGACGGGTGAGGGGAAGGCTTCGGGGAAGGGTTAGGGTTAGGGTTCGGGCTAGGGTTAGGGTTAGGGGACGGGGACGGTTTAGGGTCCAGGTGAGGGTACGACAACGGTTTAGGGGGAGCGTACGTGTGAGGGCGCGGGTTAGTGGGAGTGTACGGGTTAGGATTACGGGACGGGTGAGGGGAAGGCTTCGGGGAAGTGTTAGGGTTAGGGTTGGGGCTAGGGTTAGGGTTAGGGGACGGGGACGGTTTAGGATCCAGGTGAGGGTACGACAACGGTTTAGGGGGAGCGTACGTGTGAGGGCGCGGGTTAGTGGGAGCGTACGGGTTAGGATTAGGGGACGGGTGAGGGGAAGGCTTCGGGGCAGGGTTAGGGTTAGGGTTCGGGCTAGGCTTAGGGTTAGGGGACGGGGACGGTTTAGGGTCCATGTGAGGGTACGACAACGGTTTAGGGGGAGCGTACGTGTGAGGGCGCGGGTTAGTGTGAGCGTACGGGTTAGGATTAGGGGACGGGTGAGGGGAAGGCTTCGGGGAAGGGTTAGGGTTAGGGTTCGGGCTAGGGTTAGGGTTAGGGGACGGGGACGGTTTAGGGTCCAGGTGAGGGTCCGACAACGGTTTAGGGGGAGCGTACGTGTGAGGGCGCGGGTTAGTGTGAGCGTACGGGTTAGGATTAGGGGACGGGTGAGGGGAAGGCTTCGGGGAAGGGTTAGGGTTAGGGTTCGGGCTAGGGTTAGGGTTAGGGGACGGGGACGGTTTAGGGTCCAGGTGAGGGTCCGACAACGGTTTAGGGGGAGCGTACGTGTGAGGGCGCGGGTTAGTGGGAGCGTACGGGTTAGGATTACGGGACGGGTGAGGGGAAGGCTTCGGGGAAGGGTTAGGGTTAGGGTTGGGGCTAGGGTTAGGGTTAGGGGACGGGGACGGTTTAGGGTCCAGGTGAGGGTACGACAACGGTTTAGGGGGAGCGTACGTGTGAGGGCGCGGGTTAGTGTGAGCGTACGGGTTAGGATTAGGGGACGGGTGAGGGGAAGGCTTCGGGGAAGGGTTAGGGTTAGGGTTCGGGCTAGGGTTAGGGTTAGGGGACGGGGACGGTTTAGGGTCCAGGTGAGGGTCCGACAACGGTTTAGGGGGAGCGTACGTGTGAGGGCGCGCTTTAGTGTGAGCGTACGGGTTAGGATTAGGGGACGGGTGAGGGGAAGGCTTCGGGGAAGGGTTAGGGTTAGGGTTCGGGCTAGGGTTAGGGTTAGGGGACGGGGACGGTTTAGGGTCCAGGTGAGGGTACGACAACGGTTTAGGGGGAGCGTACGTGTGAGGGCGCGGGTTAGTGTGAGCGTACGGGTTAGGATTAGGGGACGGGTGAGGGGAAGGCTTCGGGGAAGGGTTAGGGTTAGGGTTCGGGCTAGGGTTAGGGTTAGGGGACGGGGACGGTTTAGGGTCCAGGTGAGGGTCCGACAACGGTTTAGGGGGAGCGTACGTGTGAGGGCGCGGGTTAGTGGGAGCGTACGGGTTAGGATTAGGGGACGGGTGAGGGGAAGGCTTCGGGGAAGTGTTAGGGTTAGGGTTGGGGCTAGGGTAAGGGTTAGGGGACGGGGACGGTTTAGGGTCCAGGTGAGGGTACGACAACGGTTTAGGGGGAGCGTACGTGTGAGGGCGCGGGTTAGTGGGAGCGTACGGGTTAGGATTAGGGGACGGGTGAGGGGAAGGCTTCGGGGAAGGGTTAGGGTTAGGGTTCAGGCTAGGGTTAGGGTTAGGGGACGGGGACGGTTTAGGGTCCAGGTGAGGGTACGACAACGGTTTAGGGGGAGCGTACGTGTGAGGGCGCGGGTTAGTGTGAGCGTACGGGTTAGGATTAGGGGACGGGTGAGGGGAAGGCTTCGGGAAAGGGTTAGGGTTAGGGTTCGGGCTATGCTTAGGGTTAGGGGACGGGGACGGTTTAGGGTCCAGGTGAGGGTACGACAACGGTTTAGGGGGCGCGTACGTGTGAGGGCGCGGGTTAGTGTGAGAGTACGGGTTAGGATTAGGGGACGGGTGAGGGGAAGGCTTCGGGGAAGGGTTAGGGTTAGGGTTCGGGCTAGGGTTAGGGTTAGGGGACGGGGACGGTTTAGGGTCCAGGTGAGGGTCCGACAACGATTTAGGGGGAGCATACGTGTGAGGGCGCGGGTTAGTGTGAGCGTACGGGTTAGGATTAGGGGACGGGTGAGGGGAAGGCTTCGGGGCAGGGTTAGGGTTAGGGTTCGGGCTAGGGTTAGGGTTAGGGGACGGGGACGGTTTAGGGTCCAGGTGAGGGTACGACAACGGTTTAGGGGGAGCGTACGTGTGAGGGCGCGGGTTAGTGTGAGCGTACGGGTTAGGATTAGGGGACGGGTGAGGGGAAGGCTTCGGGGAAGGGTTAGGGTTAGGGTTCGGGCTAGGGTTAGGGTTAGGGGACGGGGACGGTTTAGGGTCCAGGTGAGGGTACGACAACGGTTTAGGGGGAGCGTATGTGTGAGGGCGCGGGTTAGTGTGAGCGTACGGGTTAGGATTAGGGGAAGGGTGAGGGGAAGGCTTCGGGGAAGGGTTAGGGTTAGGGTTCGGGCTAGGGTAAGGGTTAGGGGACGGGGACGGTTTAGGGTCCAGGTGAGGGTACGACAACGGTTTAGGGGGAGCGTACGTGTGAGGGCGCGGGTTAGTGTGAGGGTACGGGTTAGGATTAGGGGACGGGTGAGGGGAAGGCTTCGGGGAAGGGTTAGGGTTAGGGTTTGGGCTAGGGTTAGGGTTAGGGGACGGGGACGGTTTAGGGTCCAGGTGAGGGTACGACAACGGTTTAGGGGGAGCGTACGTGTGAGGGTGCGGGTTAGTGTGAGCGTACGGGTTAGGATTAGGGGACGGGTGAGGGGAAGGCTTCGGGGAAGGGTTAGGGTTAGGGTTTGGGCTAGGGTTAGGGTTAGGGGACGGGGACGGTTTAGGGTCCAGGTGAGGGTACGACAACGGTTTAGGGGGAACGTACGTGTGAGGGCGCGGGTTAGTGTGAGCGTACGGGTTAGGATTAGGGGACGGGTGAGGGGAAGGCTTCGGGGAAGGGTTAGGGTTAGGGTTCGGGCTAGGGTTAGGGTTAGGGGACGGGGACGGTTTAGGGTCCAGGTGAGGGTACGACAACGGTTTAGGGGGAGCGTACGTGTGAGGGCGCGGGTTAGTGTGAGCGTACGGGTTAGGATTAGGGGACGGGTGAGGGGAAGGCTTCGGGGAAGGGTTAGGGTTAGGGTTCGGGCTAGGGTTAGGGTTAGGGGACGGGGACGGTTTAGGGTCCAGGTGAGGGTACGACAACGGTTTAGGGGGAGCGTACGTGTGAGGGCGCGGGTTAGTGTGAGCGTACGGGTTAGGATTAGGGGACGGGTGAGGGGAAGGCTTCGGGGAAGGGTTAGGGTTAGGGTTCGGGCTAGGGTTAGGGTTAGGGGACGGGGACGGTTTAGGGTCCAGGTGAGGGTACGACAACGGTTTAGGGGGAGCGTACGTGAGAGGGCGCGGGTTAGTGTTAAGGTACGGGTTAGGATTAGGGGACGGGTGAGGGGAAGGCTTCGGGGAAGGGTTAGGGTTAGGGTTCGGGCTAGGGTTAGGGTTAGGGGACGGGGACGGTTTAGGGTCCAGGTGAGGGTCCGACAACGGTTTAGGGGGAGCGTACGTGTGAGGGCGCGGGTTAGTGTGAGCGTACGGGTTAGGATTAGGGGACGGGTGAGGGGAAGGCTTCGGGGAAGGGTTAGGGTTAGGGTTCGGGCTAGGGTTAGGGTTAGGGGACGGGGACGGTTTAGGGTCCAGGTGAGGGTACGACAACGGTTTAGGGGGAGCGTACGTGTGAGGGCGCGGGTTAGTGTGAGCGTACGGGTTAGGATTAGGGGACGGGTGAGGGGAAGGCTTCGGGGAAGGGTTAGGGTTAGGGTTTGGGCTAGGGTTAGGGTTAGGGGACGGGGACGGTTTAGGGTCCAGGTGAGGGTACGACAACGGTTTAGGGGGAGCGTACGTGTGAGGGCGCGGGTTAGTGTGAGCGTACCGGTTAGGATTAGGGGACGGGTGAGGGGAAGGCTTCGGGGAAGGGTTAGGGTTAGGGTTCGGGCTAGGGTTAGGTTTAGGGGACGGGGACGGTTTAGGGTCCAGGTGAGGGTCCGACAACGGTTTAGGGGGAGCGTACGTGTGAGGGCGCGGGTTAGTGTGAGCGTACGGGTTAGGATTAGGGGACGGGTGAGGGGAAGGCTTCGGGGAAGGGTTAGGGTTAGGGTTTGGGCTAGGGTTAGGGTTAGGGGACGGGGACGGTTTAGGGTCCAGGTGAGGGTCTGACAACGGTTTAGGGGGAGCGTACGTGTGAGGGCGCGTGTTAGTGTGAGCGTACGGGTTAGGATTAGGGGACGGGTGAGGGGAAGGCTTCGGGGAAGGGTTAGGGTTAGGGTTCGGGCTAGGGTTAGGGTTAGGGGACGGGGACGGTTTAGGGTTCAGGTGAGGGTCTGACAACGGTTTAGGGGGAGCGTACGTGTGACGGCGCGGGTTAGTGGGAGCGTACGGGTTAGGATTAGGGGACGGGTGAGGGGAAGGCTTCGGGGAAGTGTTAGGGTTAGGGTTGGGGCTAGGGTTAGGGTTAGGGGACGAGGACGGTTTAGGGTCCAGGTGAGGGTACGACAACGGTTTAGGGGGAGCGTACGTGTGAGGGCGCGGGTTAGTGTGAGCGTACGGGTTAGGATTAGGGTACGGGTGAGGGGAAGGCTTCGGGGCAGGGTTAGTGTTAGGGTTCGGGCTAGGCTTAGGGTTAGGGGACGGGGACGGTTTAGGGTCCAGGTGAGGGTACGACAACGGTTTAGGGGGAGCGTACGTGTGAGGGCGCGGGTTAGTGTGAGCGTACAGGTTAGGATTAGGGGACGGGTGAGGGGAAGGCTTCGGGAAGGGTTAGGGTTCGGGCTAGGGTTAGGGTTAGGGGACGGGGACGGTTTAGGGTCCAGGTGAGGGTACGACAACGGTTTAGGGGTAGCGAACGTGTGAGGGCGCGGGTTAGTTTGAGCGTACGGGTTAGGATTAGGGGACGGGTGAGGGGAAGGCTTCGGGGAAGGGTTAGGGTTAGGGTTCGGGCTAGGGTTAGGGTTAGGGGACGGGGACGGTTTAGGGTTCAGGTGAGGGTCTGACAACGGTTTAGGGGGAGCGTACGTGTGAGGGTGCGGGTTAGTGGGAGCGTACGGGTTAGGATTAGGGGACGGGTGAGGGGAAGGCTTCGGGGAAGTGTTAGGGTTAGGGTTGGGGCTAGGGTTAGGGTTAGGGGACGGGGACGGTTTAGGGTCCAGGTGAGGGTACGACAACGGTTTAGGGGGAGCGTACGTGTGAGGGCGCGGTTTAGTGTGAGCGTACGGGTTAGGATTAGGGTACGGGTGAGGGGAAGGCTTCGGGGCAGGGTTAGGGTTAGGGTTCGGGCTAGGCTTAGGGTTAGGGGACGGGGACGGTTTAGGGTCCAGGTGAGGGTACGACAACGGTTTAGGGGGAGCGTACGTGTGAGGGCGCGGGTTAGTTTGAGCGTACGGGTTAGGATTAGGGGACGGGTGAGGGGAAGGCTTCGGGAAGGGTTAGGGTTAGGGTTCGGGCTAGGGTTAGGGTTAGGGGACGGGGACGGTTTAGGGTCCAGGTGAGGGTACGACAACGGTTTAGGGGGAGCGAACGTGTGAGGGCGCGGGTTAGTTTGAGCGTACGGGTTAGGATTAGGGGACGGGTGAGGGGAAGGCTTCGGGGAAGGGTTAGGGTTAGGGTTCGGGCTAGGGTTAGGGTTAGGGGACGGGGACGGTTTAGGGTCCAGGTGAGGGTCCGACAACGGTTTAGGGGGAGCGTACGTGTGAGGGCGCGGGTTAGTGTGAGCGTACGGGTTAGGATTAGGGGACGGGTGAGGGGAAGGCTTCGGGGAAGGGTTAGGGTTAGGGTTCAGGCTAGGGTTAGGGTTAGGGGACGGGGACGGTTTAGGGTCCATGTGAGGGTACGACAACGTTTTAGGGGGAGCGTACGTGTGAGGGCGCGGGTTAGTGTGAGCGAACGGGTTAGGATTAGGGGACGGGTGAGGGGAAGGCTTCGGGGCAGGGTTAGGGTTAGGGTTCGGGCTAGGGTTAGGGTTAGGGGACGGGGACGGTTTAGGGTCCAGGTGAGGGTACGACAACGGTTTAGGGGGAGCGTACGTGTGAGGGCGTGGGTTAGTGTGAGCGTACGGGTTAGGATTAGGGCACGGGTGAGGGGAAGGCTTCAGGGCAGGGTTAGGGTTAGGGTTCGGGCTAGGGTTAGGGTTAGGGGACGGGGACGGTTTAGGGTCCAGGTGAGGGTACGACAACGGTTTAGGGGGAGCGTACGTGTGAGGGCGCGGGTTAGTGTGAGCGTACGGGTTAGGATTAGGGGACGGGTGAGGGGAAGGCTTCGGGGAAGGGTTAGGGTTAGGGTTCGGGCTAGGGTTAGGGTTAGGGTTAGGGGACGGTTTAGGGTCCAGGTGAGGGTACGACAACGTTTTAGGGGGAGCGTACGTGTGAGGGCGCGGGTTAGTGGGAGCATACGGGTTAGGATTAGGGGACGGGTGAGGGGAAGGCTTCGGGGAAGGGTTAGGGTTAGGGGACGGGGACGGTTTAGGGTCCAGGTGAGGGTACGACAACGGTTTAGGGGGAGCGTACGTGTGAGGGCGCGGGTTAGGGTGAGCGTACGGGTTAGGATTAGGGGACGGGTGAGGGGAAGGCTTCGGGGAAGGGTTAGGGTTAGGGTTCGGGCTAGGGTTAGGGTTAGGGGACGGGGACGGTTTAGGGTCCAGGTGAGGGTACGACAACGGTTTAGGGGGAGCGTATGTGTGAGGGCGCGGGTTAGTGTGAGCGTACGGGTTAGGATTAGGGGACGGGTGAGGGGAAGGCTTCGGGGAAGGGTTAGGGTTAGGGTTGGGACTAGGGTTAGGGTTAGGGGACGGGGACGGTTTAGGGTCCAGGTGAGGGTACGACAACGGTTTAGGGGGAGCGTACGTGTGAGGGCGCGGGTTAGTGGGAGCGTACGGGTTAGGATTAGGGGACGGGTGAGGGGAAGGCTTCGGGGAAGGGTTAGGGTTAGGGGACGGGGACGGTTTAGGGTCCAGGTGAGGGTACGACAACGGTTTAGGGGGAGCGTACGTGTGAGGGCGCGGGTTAGGGTGAGCGTACGGGTTAGGATTAGGGGACGGGTGAGGGGAAGGCTTCGGGGAAGGGTTAGGGTTAGGGTTCGGGCTAGGGTTAGGGTTAGGGGACGGGGACGGTTTAGGGTCCAGGTGAGGGTACGACAACGGTTTAGGGGGAGCGTACGTGTGAGGGCGCGGGTTAGTGTGAGCGTACGGGTTAGGATTAGGGGATGGGTGAGGGGAAGGCTTCGGGGAAGGGTTAGGGTTAGGGTTGGGGCTAGGGTTAGGGTTAGGGGACGGGGACGGTTTAGGGTCCAGGTGAGGGTACGACAACGGTTTAGGGGGAGCGTACGTGTGAGGGCGCGGGTTAGTGTGAGCGTACGGGTTAGGAATAGGGTACGGGTGAGGGGAAGGCTTCGGGGCAGGGTTAGGGTTAGGGTTCGGGCTAGGCTTAGGGTTAGGGGACGGGGACGGTTTAGGGTCCAGGTGAGGGTACGACAACGGTTTAGGGGGAGCGTACGTGTGAGGGCGCGGGTTAGTGTGAGCGTACGGGTTAGGATTAGGGGACGGGTGAGGGGAAGGCTTCGGGAAGGGTTAGGGTTAGGGTTCGGGCTAGGGTTAGGGTTAGGGGACGGGGACGGTTTAGGGTCCAGGTGAGGGTACGACAACGGTTTAGGGGGAGCGAACGTGTGAGGGCGCGGGTTAGTTTGAGCGTACGGGTTAGGATTAGGGGACGGGTGAGGGGAAGGCTTCGGGGAAGGGTTAGGGTTAGGGTTCGGGCTAAGGTTAGGGTTAGGGGACGGGGACGGTTTAGGGTCCAGGTGAGGGTCCGACAACGGTTTAGGGGGAGCGTACGTGTGAGGGCGCGGGTTAGTGTGAGCGTACGGGTTAGGATTAGGGGACGGGTGAGGGGAAGGCTTCGGGGAAGGGTTAGGGTTAGGGTTCAGGCTAGGGTTAGGGTTAGGGGACGGGGACGGTTTAGGGTCCAGGTGAGGGTACGACAACGGTTTAGGGGGAGCGTACGTGTGAGGGCGCGGGTTAGTGTGAGCGTACGGGTTAGGATTAGGGGACGGGTGAGGGGAAGGCTTCGGGGAAGGGTTAGGGTTAGGGTTCGGGCTAGGGTTAGGGTTAGGGGACGGGGACGGTTTAGGGTCCAGGTGAGGGTACGACAACGGTTTAGGGGGAGCGTACGTGTGAGGGCGCGGGTTAGTGTGAGCGTACGGGTTAGGATTAGGGGACGGGTGAGGGGAAGGCTTCGGGGAAGGGTTAGGGTTAGGGTTCGGGCTAGGGTTAGGGTTAGGGGACGGGGACGGTTTAGGGTCCAGGTGAGGGTACGACAACGGTTTAGGGGGAGCGTACGTGTGAGGGCGCGGGTTAGTGGGAGCGTACGGGTTAGGATTAGGGGACGGGTGAGGGGAAGGCTTCGGGGAAGGGTTAGGGTTACGGTTCGGGCTAGGGTTAGGGTTAGGGGACGGGGACGGTTTAGGGTCCAGGTGAGGGTACGACAACGGTTTAGGGGGAGCGGACGTGTGAGGGCGCGGGTTAGTGTGAGCGTACGGGTTAGGATTAGGGGACGGGTGAGGGGAAGGCTTCGGGGAAGGGTTAGGGTTAGGGTTCGGGCTAGGGTTAGGGTTAGGGGACGGGGACGGTTTAGGGTCCAGGTGAGGGTACGACAACGGTTTAGGTGGAGCGTACGTGTGAGGGCGCGGGTTAGTGTGAGCGTACGGGTTAGGATTAGGGGACGGGTGAGGGGAAGGCTTCGGGGAAGGGTTAGGGTTAGGGTTCGGGCTAGGGTTAGGGTTAGGGGACGGGGACGGTTTAGGGTCCAGGTGAGGGTACGACAACGGTTTAGGGGGAGCGTACGTGTGAGGGCGCGGGTTAGTGTCAGCGTACGGGTTAGGATTAGGGAACGGGTGAGGGGAAGGCTTCGGGGAAGGGTTAGGGTTAGGGTTCGGGCTAGGGTTAGGGTTAGGGGACGGGGACGGTTTAGGGTCCAGGTGAGGGTACGACAACGGTTTAGGGGGAGCGTACGTGTGAGGGCACGGGTTAGTGTGAGCGTACGGGTTAGGATTAGGGGACGGGTGAGGGGAAGGCTTCGGGGAAGGGTTAGGGTTAGGGTTCGGGCTAGGGTTAGGGTTAGGGGACGGGGAAGGTTCAGAGTCCAGGTGAGGGTACGACAACGGTTTAGGGGGAGCATACGTGTGAGGGCGCGGGTTAGTGTGAGCGTACGGGTTAGGATTAGGGGACGGGTGAGGGGAAGGCTTCGGGGAAGGGTTACGGTTAGGGTTCGGGCTAGGGTTAGGGTTAGGGGACGGGGACGGTTTAGGTTCCAGGTGAGGGTACGACAACGGTTTAGGGGGAGCTTACGTGTGAGGGCGCGGGTTAGTGTGAGCGTACGGGTTAGGATTAGGGGACGGGTGAGGGGAAGGCTTCGGGGAAGGGTTAGGTTTAGGGTTCGGGCTAGGGTTAGGGTTAGGGGACGGGGACGGTTTAGGGTCCAGGTGAGGGTACGACAATGGTTTAGGGGGAGCGTACGTGTGAGGGCGCGGGTTAGTGGGAGCGTACGGGTTAGGATTAGAGGACGGGTGTGGGGAAGGCTTCGGGGAAGGTTTAGGGTTAGGGTTCGGGCTAGGGTTAGGGTTAGGGGACGGGGACGGTTTAGGGTCCCGGTGAGGGTACGACAATGGTTTAGGGGGAGCGTACGTGTGAGGGCGCAGGTTAGTGTGAGCGTACGGGTTAGGATTAGTGGACGGGTGAGGGGAAGGCTTCGGGGAAGGGTTAGGGTTAGGGTTCGGGCTAGGGTTAGGGTTAGGGGACGGGGACGGTTTAGGGTCCAGGTGAGGGTACGACAACGGTTTAGGGGGGGCGTACGTGTGAGGGCGCGGGTTAGTGGGAGCGTACGGGTTAGGATTAGGGGACGGGTGAGGGGAAGGCTTCGGGAAAGGGTTAGGGTTAGGGTCCGGGCTAGGGTTAGGGTTAGGGGACGGGGACGGTTTAGGGTCCAGGTGAGGGTACGACAACGGTTTAGGGGGAGCGTACGTGTGAGGGCGCGGGGTAGTGTGAGCGTACGGGTTAGGATTACGGGACGGGTGAGGGGAAGGCTTCGGGGAAGGGTTAGGGTTAGGGTTCGGGCTAGGGTTAGGGTTAGGGGACGGGGACGGTTTAGGGTCCAGGTGAGGGTCCGACAACGGTTTAGGGGGAGCGTATGTGTGAGGGCGCGGGTTAGTGTGAGCGTAGGGGTTAGGATTAGGGGACGGGTGAGGGGAAGGCTTCGGGGAAGGGTTAGGGTTAGGGTTCGGGCTAGGGTTAGGGTTAGGGGACAGGGACGGTTTAGGGTCCAGGTGAGGGTACGACAGTGGTTAACGGGGAGCGTACGTGTGAGGGCGCGGGTTAGTGTGAGCGTACGGGTTAGGATTAGGGGACAGGTGAGGGGAAGGCTTCGGGGAAGGGTTAGGGTTAGGGTTCGGGCTAGGGTTAGGGTTAGGGGACGGGGACGGTTTAGGGTCCAGGTGAGGGTACGACAACGGTTTAGGGGGAGCGTACGTGTGAGGGCGCGGGTTAGTGGGAGCGTACGGGTTAGGATTAGGGGACGGGTGAGGGGAAGGCTTCGGGGAAGGGTTAGGGTTAGGGGACGGGGACGGTTTAGGGTCCAGGTGAGGGTACGACAACGGTTTAGGGGGAGCGTACGTGTGAGGGCGCGGGTTAGGGTGAGCGTACGGGTTAGGATTAGGGGACGGGTGAGGGGAAGGCTTCGGGGAAGGGTTAGGGTTAGGGTTCGGGCTAGGGTTAGGGTTAGGGGACGGGGACGGTTTAGGGTCCAGGTGAGGGTACGACAACGGTTTAGGGGGAGCGTACTTGTGAGGGCGCGGGTTAGTGTGAGCGTACGGGTTAGGATTAGGGGACGGGTGAGGGGAAGGCTTCGGGGAAGGGTTAGGGTTAGGGTTGGGGCTAGGGTTAGGGTTAGGGGACGGGGACGGTTTAGGGTCCAGGTGAGGGTACGACAACGGTTTAGGGGGAGCGTACGTGTGAGGGCGCGGGTTAGTGTGAGCATACGGGTTAGGATTAGGGTACGGGTGAGGGGAAGGCTTCGGGGCAGGGTTAGGGTTAGGGTTCGGGCTAGGCTTAGGGTTAGGGGACGGGGACGGTTTAGGGTCCAGGTGAGGGTACGACAACGGTTTAGGGGGAGCGTACGTGTGAGGGCGCGGGTTAGTGTGAGCGTACGGGTTAGGATTAGGGGACGGGTGAGGGGAAGGCTTCGGGAAGGGTTAGGGTTAGGGTTCGGGCTAGGGTTAGGGTTAGGGGACGGGGACGGTTTAGGGTCCAGGTGAGGGTACGACAACGGTTTAGGGGGAGCGAACGTGTGAGGGCGCGGGTTAGTTTGAGCGTACGGGTTAGGATTAGGGGACGGGTGAGGGGAAGGCTTCGGGGAAGGGTTAGGGTTAGGGTTCGGGCTAAGGTTAGGGTTAGGGGACGGGGACGGTTTAGGGTCCAGGTGAGGGTCCGACAACGGTTTAGGGGGAGCGTACGTGTGAGGGCGCGGGTTAGTGTGAGCGTACGGGTTAGGATTAGGGGACGGGTGAGGGGAAGGCTTCGGGGAAGGGTTAGGGTTAGGGTTCAGGCTAGGGTTAGGGTTAGGGGACGGGGACGGTTTAGGGTCCAGGTGAGGGTACGACAACGGTTTAGGGGGAGCGTACGTGTGAGGGCGCGGGTTAGTGTGAGCGTACGGGTTAGGATTAGGGGACGGGTGAGGGGAAGGCTTCGGGGAAGGGTTAGGGTTAGGGTTCGGGCTAGGGTTAGGGTTAGGGGACGGGGACGGTTTAGGGTCCAGGTGAGGGTACGACAACGGTTTAGGGGGAGCGTACGTGTGAGGGCGCGGGTTAGTGTGAGCGTACGGGTTAGGATTAGGGGACGGGTGAGGGGAAGGCTTCGGGGAAGGGTTAGGGTTAGGGTTCGGGCTAGGGTTAGGGTTAGGGGACGGGGACGGTTTAGGGTCCAGGTGAGGGTACGACAACGGTTTAGGGGGAGCGTACGTGTGAGGGCGCGGGTTAGTGTGAGCGTACGGGTTAGGATTAGGGGACGGGTGAGGGGAAGGCTTCGGGGAAGGGTTAGGGTTACGGTTCGGGCTAGGGTTAGGGTTAGGGGACGGGGACGGTTTAGGGTCCAGGTGAGGGTACGACAACGGTTTAGGGGGAGCGTACGTGTGAGGGCGCGGGTTAGTGTGAGCGTACGGGTTAGGATTAGGGGACGGGTGAGGGGAAGGCTTCGGGGAAGGGTTAGGGTTAGGGTTCGGGCTAGGGTTAGTGTTAGGGGACGGGGACGGTTTAGGGTCCAGGTGAGGGTACGACAACGGTTTAGGGGGAGCGTACGTGTGAGGGCGCGGGTTAGTGTGAGCGTACGGGTTAGGATTAGGGGACGGGTGAGGGGAAGGCTTCGGGGAAGGGTTAGGGTTAGGGTTCGGGCTAGGGTTAGGGTTAGGGGACGGGGACGGTTTAGGGTCCAGGTGAGGGTACGACAACGGTTTAGGGGGAGCGTACGTGTGAGGGCGCGGGTTAGTGTCAGCGTACGGGTTAGGATTAGGGAACGGGTGAGGGGAAGGCTTCGGGGAAGGGTTAGGGTTAGGGTTCGGGCTAGGGTTAGGGTTAGGGGACGGGGACGGTTTAGGGTCCAGGTGAGGGTACGACAACGGTTTAGGGGGAGCGTACGTGTGAGGGCACGGGTTAGTGTGAGTGTACGGGTTAGGATTAGGGGACGGGTGAGGGGAAGGCTTCGGGGAAGGGTTAGGGTTAGGGTTCGGGCTAGGGTTAGGGTTAGGGGACGGGGAAGGTTTAGAGTCCAGGTGAGGGTACGACAACGGTTTAGGGGGAGCATACGTGTGAGGGCACGGGTTAGTGTGAGCGTACGGGTTAGGATTAGGGGACGGGTGAGGGGAAGGCTTCGGGGAAGGGTTACGGTTAGGGTTCGGGCTAGGGTTAGGGTTAGGGGACGGGGACGGTTTAGGTTCCAGGTGAGGGTACGACAACGGTTTAGGGGGAGCTTACGTGTGAGGGCGCGGGTTAGTGTGAGCGTACGGGTTAGGATTAGGGGACGGGTGAGGGGAAGGCTTCGGGGAAGGGTTAGGTTTAGGGTTCGGGCTAGGGTTAGGGTTAGGGGACGGGGACGGTTTAGGGTCCAGGTGAGGGTACGACAATGGTTTAGGGGGAGCGTACGTGTGAGGGCGCGGGTTAGTGGGAGCGTACGGTTTAGGATTAGAGGACGGGTGTGGGGAAGGCTTCGGGGAAGGGTTAGGGTTAGGGTTCGGGCTAGGGTTAGGGTTAGGGGACGGGGACGGTTTAGGGTCCCGGTGAGGGTACGACAATGGTTTAGGGGGAGCGTACGTGTGAGGGCGCAGGTTAGTGTGAGCGTACGGGTTAGGATTAGTGGACGGGTGAGGGGAAGGCTTCGGGGAAGGGTTAGGGTTAGGGTTCGGGCTAGGGTTAGGGTTAGGGGACGGGGACGGTTTAGGGTCCAGGTGAGGGTACGACAACGGTTTAGGGGGGGCGTACGTGTGAGGGCGCGGGTTAGTGGGAGCGTACGGGTTAGGATTAGGGGACGGCTGAGGGGAAGGCTTCGGGAAAGGGTTAGGGTTAGGGTCCGGGCTAGGGTTAGGGTTAGGGGACGGGGACGGTTTAGGGTCCAGGTGAGGGTACGACAACGGTTTAGGGGGAGCGTACGTGTGAGGGCGCGGGGTAGTGTGAGCGTACGGGTTAGGATTACGGGACGGGTGAGGGGAAGGCTTCGGGGAAGGGTTAGGGTTAGGGTTCGGGCTAGGGTTAGGGTTAGGGGACGGGGACGGTTTAGGGTCCAGGTGAGGGTCCGACAACGGTTTAGGGGGAGCGTATGTGTGAGGGCGCGGGTTAGTGTGAGCGTAGGGGTTAGGATTAGGGGACGGGTGAGGGGAAGGCTTCGGGGAAGGGTTAGGGTTAGGGTTCGGGCTAGGGTTAGGGTTAGGGGACAGGGACGGTTTAGGGTCCAGGTGAGGGTACGACAGTGGTTAACGGGGAGCGTACGTGTGAGGGCGCGGGTTAGTGTGAGCGTACGGGTTAGTATTAGGGGACAGGTGAGGGGAAGGCTTCGGGGAAGGGTTAGGGTTAGGGTTCGGGCTAGGGTTAGGGTTAGGGGACGGGGACGGTTTAGGGTCCAGGTGAGGGCACGACAACGGTTTAGGCGGAGCGTACGTGTGAGGGCGGGGGTTAGTGTGAGCGTACGGGTTAGGATTAGGGGACGGGTGAGGGGAAGGCTTCGGGGAAGTGTTAGGGTTACGGTTCGGGCTAGGGTTAGGGTTAGGGGACGGGGACGGTTTAGGGTCCAGGTGAGGGTACGACAACGGTTTAGGGGGAGCGTACGTGTGAGGGCGCGTGTTAGTGTGAGCGTACGGGTTAGGATTAGGGGACGGGTGAGGGGAAGGCTTCGGGGAAGGGTTAGGGTTAGGGTTCGGGCTAGGGTTAGGGTTAGGGGACGGGGACGGTTTAGGGTCCAGGTGAGGGTACGACAACGGTTTAGGGGGACTGTACGTGTGAGGGCGCGGGTTAGTGTGAGCGTACGGGTTAGGATTAGGGGACGGGTGAGGGGAAGGCTTCGGGGAAGTGTTAGGGTTAGGGTTCGGGCTAGGGTTAGGGTTAGGGGACGGGGACGGTTTAGGGTCCAGGTGAGGGTCCGACAACGGTTTAGGGGGAGCGTACGTGTGAGGGCGCGGGTTAGTGTGAGCGTACGGGTTAGGATTAGGGGACGGGTGAGGGGAAGGCTTCGGGGAAGGGTTAGGGTTAGGGTTCGGGCTAGGGTTAGGGTTAGGTGACGGGGACGGTTTAGGGTCCAGGTGAGGGTCCGACAACGGTTTAGGGGGAGCGTACGTGTGAGGGCGCGGGTTAGTGTGAGCGTACGGGTTAGGATTAGGGGACGGGTGAGGGGAAGGCTTCGGGGCAGGGTTAGGGTTAGGGTTCGGGCTAGGGTTAGGGTTAGGGGACGGGGACGGTTTAGGGTCCAGGTGAGGGTACGACAACGGTTTAGGGGGAGCGTACGTGTGAGGGCACGGGTTAGTGTGAGCGTACGGGTTAGGATTAGGGGACGGGTGAGGGGAAGGCTTCGGGGAAGGGTTAGGGTTAGGTTTCGGGCTAGGGTTAGGGTTAGGGGACGGGGACGGTTTAGGGTCCAGGTGAGGGTACGACAACGGTTTAGGGGGAGCGTACGTGTGAGGGCGCGGGTTAGTTTGAGCGTACGGGTTAGGATTAGGGGACGGGTGAGGGGAAGGCTTCGGGGAAGGGTTAGGGTTAGGGTTCGGGCTAGGGTTAGGGTTAGGGGACAGGGACGGTTTAGGGTCCAGGTGAGGGTCCAACAACGGTTTAGGGGGAGCGTACGTGTGAGGGCGCGGGTTAGTGTGAGCGTACGGGTTAGGATTAGGGGACGGGTGAGGGGAAGGCTTCGGGGAAGGGTTAGGGTTAGGGTTCGGGCTAGGGTTAGGGTTAGGGGACGGGGACGGTTTAGGGTCCAGGTGAGGGTACGACAACGGTTTAGGGGGAGCGTACGTGTGAGGGCGCGGGTTAGTGTGAGCATACGGCTTAGGATTAGGGGACGGGTGAGGGGAAGGCTTCGGGGCAGGGTTAGGGTTAGGGTTCGGGCTAGGGTTAGGGTTAGGGGACGGGGACGGTTTAGGGTCCAGGTGAGGGTACGACAACGGTTTAGGGGGAGCGTACGTGTGAGGGCGCGGGTTAGTGTGAGCGTACGGGTTAGGATTAGGGGACGGGTGAGGGGAAGGCTTCGGGGAAGGGTTAGGGTTAGGGTTTGGGCTAGGGTTAGGGTTAGGGGACGGGGACGGTTTAGGGTCCAGGTGAGGGTACGACAACGGTTTAGGGGGAGCGTACGTGTGAGGGCGCGGGTTAGTGTGAGCGTACGGGTTAGGATTAGGGGACGGGTGAGGGGAAGGCTTCGGGGAAGGGTTAGGGTTAGGGTTCGGGCTAGGGTTAGGGTTAGGGGACGGGGACGGTTTAGAGTCCAGGTGAGGGTCTGACAACGGTTTAGGGGGAGTGTACGTGTGAGAGCGCGGGTTAGTGGGAGTGTACGGGTTAGGATTACGGGACGGGTGAGGGGAAGGCTTCGGGGAAGTGTTAGGGTTAGGGTTGGGGCTAGGGTTAGGGTTAGGGGACGGGGACGGTTTAGGATCCAGGTGAGGGTACGACAACGGTTTAGGGGGAGCGTACGTGTGAGGGCGCGGGTTAGTGGGAGCGTACGGGTTAGGATTAGGGGACGGGTGAGGGGAAGGCTTCGGGGCAGGGTTAGGGTTAGGGTTCGGGCTAGGCTTAGGGTTAGGGGACGGGGACGGTTTAGGGTCCAGGTGAGGGTACGACAACGGTTTAGGGGGAGCGTACGTGTGAGGGCGCGGGTTAGTGTGAGCGTACGGGTTAGGATTAGGGGACGGGTGAGGGGAAGGCTTCGGGGAAGGGTTAGGGTTAGGGTTCGGGCTAGGGTTAGGGTTAGGGGACGGGAACGGTTTAGGGTCCAGGTGAGGGTCCAACAACGGTTTAGGGGGAGCGTACGTGTGAGGGCGCGGGTTAGTGTGAGCGTACGGGTTAGGATTAGGGGACGGGTGAGGGGAAGGCTTCGGGGAAGGGTTAGGGTTAGGGTTCGGGCTAGGGTTAGGGTTAGGGGATGGGGACGGTTTAGGGTCCAGTTGAGGGTCTGACAACGGTTTAGGGGGAGCGTACGTGTGAGGGCGCGGGTTAGTGGGAGTGTACGGGTTAGGATTACGGGACGGGTGAGGGGAAGGCTTCGGGGAAGTGTTAGGGTTAGGGTTGGGGCTAGGGTTAGGGTTAGGGGACGGGGACGGTTTAGGATCCATGTGAGGGTACGACAACGGTTTAGGGGGAGCGTACGTGTGAGGGCGCGGGTTAGTGGGAGCGTACGGGTTAGGATTAGGGGACGGGTGAGGGGAAGGCTTCGGGGAAGGGTTAGGGTTAGGGTGCAGGCTAGGATTAAGGTTAGGGGACGGGGACGGTTTAGGGTCCAGGTGAGGGTACGACAAAGGTTTAGGGGGAGCGTACGTGTGAGGGCGCGGGTTAGTGTGAGCGTATGGGTTAGGATTAGGGGACAGGTGAGGGGAAGGCTTCGGGGAAGGGTTAGGGTTAGGGTTCAGGCTAGGGTTAGGGTTAGGGGACGGGGACGGTTTAGGGTCCATGTGAGGGTACGACAACGGTTTAGGGGGAGCGTACGTGTGAGGGCGCGGGTTAGTGTGAGCGTACGGGTTAGGATTAGGGGACGGGTGAGGGGAAGGCTTCGGGGAAGGGTTAGGGTTAGGGTTCGGGCTAAGGTTAGGGTTAGGGGACGGGGACGGTTTAGGGTCCAGGTGAGGGTACGACAACGGTTTAGGGGGAGCGTACGTGTGAGGGCGCGGGTTAGTGTGAGCGTACGGGTTAGGATTAGGGGACGGGTGAGGGGAAGGCTTCGGGGAAGGGTTAGGGTTAGGGTTCGGGCTAGGGTTAGGGTTAGGGGACGGGGACGGTTTAGGGTCCAGGTGAGGGTCCGACAACGGTTTAGGGGGAGCGTACGTGTGAGGGCGCGGGTTAGTGGGAGCGTACGGGTTAGGATTACGGGACGGGTGAGGGGAAGGCTTCGGGGAAGGGTTAGGGTTAGGGTTGGGGCTAGGGTTAGGGTTAGGGGACGGGGACGGTTTAGGGTCCAGGTGAGGGTACGACAACGGTTTAGGGGGAGCGTACGTGTGAGGGCGCGGGTTAGTGTGAGCGTACGGGTTAGGATTAGGGGACGGGTGAGGGGAAGGCTTCGGGGAAGGGTTAGGGTTAGGGTTCGGGCTAGGGTTAGGGTTAGGGGACGGGGACGGTTTAGGGTCCAGGTGAGGGTACGACAACGGTTTAGGGGGAGCGTACGTGTGAGGGCGCGGGTTAGTGTGAGCGTACGGGTTAGGATTAGGGGACGGGTGAGGGGAAGGCTTCGGGGAAGGGTTAGGGTTAGGGTTCGGGCTAGGGTTAGGGTTAGGGGACGGGGACGGTTTAGGGTCCAGGTGAGGGTACGACAACGGTTTAGGGGGAGCGTACGTGTGAGGGCGCGGGTTAGTGTGAGAGTACGGGTTAGGATTAGGGGACGGGTGAGGGGAAGGCTTCGGGGAAGGGTTAGGGTTAGGGTTCGTGCTAGGGTTAGGGTTAGGGGACGGGGACGGTTTAGGGTCCAGGTGAGGGTACGACAACGGTTTAGGGGGAGCGTACGTGTGAGGGCGCGGGTTAGTGTGAGCGTACGGGTTAGGATTAGGGGACGGGTGAGGGGAAGGCTTCGGGGCAGGGTTAGGGTTAGGGTTCGGGCTAGGGTTAGGGTTAGGGGACGGGGACGGTTTAGGGTCCAGGTGAGGGTACGACAACGGTTTAGGGGGAGCGTACGTGTGAGGGCGCGGGTTAGTGTGAGCGTACGGGTTAGGATTAGGGGACGGGTGAGGGGAAGGCTTCGGGGAAGGGTTAGGGTTAGGGTTCGGGCTAGGGTTAGGGTTAGGGGACGCGGACGGTTTAGGGTCCAGGTGAGGGTACGACAACGGTTTAGGGGGAGCGTATGTGTGAGGGCGCGGGTTAGTGTGAGCGTACGGGTTAGGATTAGGGGAAGGGTGAGGGGAAGGCTTCGGGGAAGGGTTAGGGTTAGGGTTCGGGCTAGGGTAAGGGTTAGGGGACGGGGACGGTTTAGGGTCCAGGTGAGGGTACGACAACGGTTTAGGGGGAGCGTACGTGTGAGGGCGCGGGTTAGTGTGAGCGTACGGGTTAGGATTAGGGGACGGGTGAGGGGAAGGCTTCGGGGAAGGGTTAGGGTTAGGGTTTGGGCTAGGGTTAGGGTTAGGGGACGGGGACGGTTTAGGGTCCAGGTGAGGGTACGACAACGGTTTAGGGGGAGCGTACGTGTGAGGGTGCGGGTTAGTGTGAGCGTACGGGTTAGGATTAGGGGACGGGTGAGGGGAAGGCTTCGGGGAAGGTTTAGGGTTAGGGTTTGGGCTAGGGTTAGGGTTAGGGGACGGAGACGGTTTAGGGTCCAGGTGAGGGTACGACAACGGTTTAGGGGGAATGTACGTGTGAGGGCGCGGGTTAGTGTGAGCGTACGGGTTAGGATTAGGGGACGGGTGAGGGGAAGGCTTCGGGGAAGGGTTAGGGTTAGGGTTCGGGCTAGGGTTAGGTTTAGGGGACGGGGACGGTTTAGGGTCCAGGTGAGGGTACGACAACGGTTTAGGGGGAGCGTACGTGTGAGGGCGCGGGTTAGTGTGAGCGTACGGGTTAGGATTAGGGGACGGGTGAGGGGAAGGCTTCGGGGAAGGGTTAGGGTTAGGGTTCGGGCTAGGGTTAGGGTTAGGGGACGGGGACGGTTTAGGGTCCAGGTGAGGGTACGACAACGGTTTAGGGGGAGCGTACGTGTGAGGGCGCGGGTTAGTGTGAGCGTACGGGTTAGGATTAGGGGACGGGTGAGGGGAAGGCTTCGGGAAAGGGTTAGGGTTAGGGTTCGGGCTAGGGTTAGGGTTAGGGGACGGGGACGGTTTAGGGTCCAGGTGAGGGTACGACAACGGTTTAGGGGGAGCGTACGTGAGAGGGCGCGGGTTAGTGTTAAGGTACGGGTTAGGATTAGGGGACGGGTGAGGGGAAGGCTTCGGGGAAGGGTTAGGGTTAGGGTTCGGGCTAGGGTTAGGGTTAGGGGACGGGGACGGTTTAGGGTCAAGGTGAGGGTACGACAACGGTTTAGGGGGAGCGTACGTGTGAGGGCGCAGGTTAGTGTGAGCGTACGGGTTAGGATTAGGGGAAGTGTGAGGGGAAGGCTTCGGGGAAGGGTTAGGGTTAGGGTTTGGGCTAGGGTTAGGGTCAGGGGACGGGGACGGTTTAGGGTCCAGGTGAGGGTACGACAACGGTTTAGGGGGAGCGTACGTGTGAGGGCGCGGGTTAGTGTGAGCGTACCGGTTAGGATTAGGGGACGGGTGAGGGGAAGGCTTCGGGGAAGGGTTAGGGTTAGGGTTCGGGCTAGGGTTAGGGTTAGGGGACGGGGACGGTTTAGGGTCCAGGTGAGGGTACGACAACGGTTTAGGTGGAGCGTACGTGTGAGGGCGCGGGTTAGTGGGAGCGTACGGGTTAGGATTAGGGGACGGGTGAGGGGAAGGCTTCGGAGAAGGGTTAGGGTTAGGGTTCGGGCTAGGATTAGGCTTAGGGGACGGGGACGGTTTAGGGTCCAGGTGAGGGTCCGACAACGGTTTAGGGGGAGCGTACGTGTGAGGGCGCGGGTTAGTGTGAGCGTACGGGTTAGGATTAGGGGACGGGTGAGGGGAAGGCTTCGGGGAAGGGTTAGGGTTAGGGTTCGGGCTAGGGTTAGTGTTAGGGGACGGGGACGGTTTAGGGTCCAGGTGAGGGTACGACAACGGTTTAGGGGGAGCGTACGTGTGAGGGCGCGGGTTAGTGTGAGCGTACGGGTTAGGATTAGGGGACGGGTGAGGGGAAGGCTTCGGGAAAGGGTTAGGGTTAGGGTTCGGGCTAGGGTTAGGGTTAGGGGACGGGGACGGTTTAGGGTCCAGGTGAGGGTCCGACAACGGTTTAGGGGGAGCGTACGTGTGAGGGCGCGGGTTAGTGTGAGCGTACGGGTTAGGATTAGGGGACGGGTGAGGGGAAGGCTTCGGGGAAGGGTTAGGGTTAGGGTTCAGGCTAGGGTTAGGGTTAGGGGATGGGGACGGTTTAGGGTCCAGGTGAGGGTCCGACAACGGTTTAGGGGGAGCGTACGTGTGAGGGCGCGGGTTAGTGTGAGCGTACGGGTTAGGATTAGGGGACGGGTGAGGGGAAGGCTTCGGGGAAGGGTTAGGGTTAGGGTTCGGGCTAGGGTTAGGGTTAGGGGACGGGGACGGTTTAGGGTCCAGGTGAGGGTCCGACAACGGTTTAGGGGGAGAGTACGTGTGAGGGCGCGAGTTAGTGGGAGCGTACGGGTTAGGATTACGGGACGGGTGAGGGGAAGGCTTCGGGGAAGTGTTAGGGTTAGGGTTGGGGCTAGGGTTAGGGTTAGGGGACGGGGACGGTTTAGGGTCCAGGTGAGGGTACGACAACGGTTTAGGGGGAGCGTACGTGTGAGGGCGCGGGTTAGTGGGAGCGTACGGGTTAGGATTAGGGGACGGGTGAGGGGAAGGCTTCGGGGAAGGGTTAGGGTTAGGGTTCGGGCTAGGGTTAGGGTTAGGGGACGGGGACGGTTTAGGGTCCAGGTGAGGGTACGACAACGGTTTAGGGGGAGCGTACGTGTGAGGGCGCGGGTTAGTGTGAGCGTACGGGTTAGGATTAGGGGACGGGTGAGGGGAAGGCTTCGGGGAAGGGTTAGGGTTAGGGTTCGGGCTAGGGTTAGGGTTAGGGGACGGGGACGGTTTAGGGTCCAGGTGAGGGTACGACAACGGTTTAGGGGGAGCGTACGTGAGAGGGCGCGGGTTAGTGTTAGGGTACGGGTTAGGATTAGGGGACGGGTGAGGGGAAGGCTTCGGGGAAGGGTTAGGGTTAGGGTTCGGGCTAGGGTTAGGGTTAGGGGACGGGGACGGTTTAGGGTCCAGGTGAGGGTCCGACAACGGTTTAGGGGGAGCGTACGTGTGAGGGCGCGGGTTAGTGTGAGCGTACGGGTTAGGATTAGGGGACGGGTGAGGGGAAGGCTTCGGGGAAGGGTTAGGGGTTAGGGTTCGGGCTAGGGTTAGGGTTAGGGGACGGGGACGGTTTAGGGTCCAGGTGAGGGTACGACAACGGTTTAGGGGGAGCGTACGTGTGAGGGCGCGGGTTAGTGTGAGCGTACGGGTTAGGATTAGGGGAAGGGTGAGGGGAAGGCTTCGGGGAAGGGTTAGGGTTAGGGTTTGGGCTAGGGTTAGGGTTAGGGGACGGGGACGGTTTAGGGTCCAGGTGAGGGTACGATAACGGTTTAGGGGGAGCGTACGTGTGAGGGCGTGGGTTAGTGTGAGCGTACGTGTTAGGATTAGGGGACGGGTGAGGGGAAGGCTTCGGGGAAGGGTTAGGGTTAGGGTTCGGGCTAGGGTTAGGGTTAGGGGACGGGGACGGTTTAGGGTCCAGGTGAGGGTACGACAACGGTTTAGGGGGAGCGTACGTGTGAGGGCGTGGGTTAGTGGGAGCGTACGGGTTAGGATTAGGGTACGGGTGAGGGGAAGGCTTCGGAGAAGGGTTAGGGTTAGGGTTCGGGCTAGGATTAGGCTTAGGGGACGGGGACGGTTTAGGGTCCAGGTGAGGGTCCGACAACGGTTTAGGGGGAGCGTACGTGTGAGGGCGCGGGTTAGTGTGAGCGTACGGGTTAGGATTAGGGGACGGGTGAGGGGAAGGCTTCGGGGAAGGGTTAGGGTTAGGGTTTGGGCTAGGGTTAGGGTTAGGGGACGGGGACGGTTTAGGGTCCAGGTGAGGGTCTGACAACGGTTTAGGGGGAGCGTACGTGTGAGGGCGCGGGTTAGTGTGAGCGTACGGGTTAGGATTAGGGGACGGGTGAGGGGAAGGCTTCGGGGAAGGGTTAGGGTTAGGGTTCGGGCTAGGGTTAGGGGACGGGGACGGTTTAGGGTCCAGGTGAGGGTACGACAACGGTTTAGGGGGAGCGTACGTGTGAGGGCGCGAGTTAGTGTGAGCGTAAGGGTTAGGATTAGGGGACGGGTGAGGGGAAGGCTTCGGGGAAGGGTTAGGGTTAGGGTTCGGGCTAGGGTTAGGGTTAGGGGACGGGGACGGTTTAGGGTCCAGGTGAGGGTACGACAACGGTTTAGGGGGATCGTACGTGTGAGGGCGCCGGTTAGTGTGAGCGTACGGGTTAGGATTAGGGGATGGGTGAGGGGAAGACTTCGGGGACGGGTTAGGGTTAGGGTTCGGGCTAGGGTTAGAGTTAGGGGACGGGGACGGTTTAGAGTCCAGGTGAGGGTACGACAACGGTTTAGGGGGAGCGTACGTGTGAGGGCGCGGGTTAGTGTGAGCGTACGGGTTAGGATTAGGAGACGGGTGAGGGGAAGGCTTCGGGGAAGGGTTAGGGTTAGGGTTCGGGCTAGGGTTAGGGTTAGGGGACGGGGACGGTTTAGGGTCCAGGTGAGGTTACGACAACGGTTTAGGGGGAGCGTACGTGTGAGGGCGCGGGTTAGTGTGAGCGTACGGGTTAGGATTAGGGGACGGGTGAGGGGAAGGCTTCGGGGAAGGGTTAGGGTTAGGGTTTGGGCTAGGGTTAGGGTTAGGGGATGGGGACGGTTTAGGGTCCAGGTGAGGGTACGACAACGGTTTAGGGGGAGCGTACGTGTGAGGGCGCGGGTTAGTGTGAGCGTACGGGTTAAGATTAGGGGACGGGTGAGGGGAAGGCTTCGGGGAAGTGTTAGGGTTAGGGTTCGGGTTAGGGTAAGGGTTAGGGGATGGGGACGGTTTAGGGTCCAGGTGAGGGTACGACAACGGTTTAGGGGGAGCGTACGTGTGAGGGCGCGGGTTATTGTGAGCGTACGGGTTAGGATTAGGGGACGGGTGAGGGGAAGGCTTCGGGGAAGGTTTAGGGTTAGGGTTCGGGCTAGGATTAGGGTTAGGGGACGGGGACGGTTTAGGGTCCAGGTGAGGGTCCGACAACGGTTTAGGGTGAGCGTACGTGGGAGGGCGCGGGTTAGTGTGAGCGTACGGGTTAGGATTAGGGGACAGGTGAGGGGAAGGCTTCGGGGAAGTGTTAGGGTTAGGGTTCGGGCTAGGGTTAGGGTTAGGGGACGGGGACGGTTTAGGGTCCAGGTGAGGGTCCGACAACGGTTTAGGGGGAGCGTACGTGTGAGGGCGCGGGTTACTGTGAGCGTACGGGTCAGGATTAGGGGACGGGTGAGGGGAAGGCTTCGGGGAAGGGTTAGGGTTAGGGTTCGGGCTAGGGTTAGGGTTAGGGGACGGGGACGGTTTAGGGTCCAGGTGAGGGTACGACAACGGTTTAGGGGGAGCGTACGTGTGAGGGCGCGGGTTAGTGTGAGCGTACGGGTTAGGATTAGGGGACGGGTGAGGGGAAGGCTTCGGGGAAGGGTTAGGGTTAGGGTTCGGGCTAGGGTTAGGGTTAGGGGACGGGGACGGTTTAGGGTCCAGGTGAGGGTACGACAACGGTTTAGGGGGAGCGTACGTGTGAGGGCGCGGGTTAGTGTGAGCGTACGGGTTAGGATTAGGGGACGGGTGAGGGGAAGGCTTCGGGGAAGGGTTAGTGTTAGGGTTCGGGCTAGGGTTAGGGTTAGGGGACGGGGACGGTTTAGGGTCCAGGTGAGGGTACGACAACGGTTTAGGGGGAGCGTACGTGAGAGGGCGCGGATTAGTGTTAGGGTACGGGTTAGGATTAGGGGACGGGTGAGGGGAAGGCTTCGGGGAAGGGTTAGGGTTAGGGTTCGGGCTAGGGTTAGGGTTAGGGGACGGGGACGGTTTAGGGTCCAGGTGAGGGTCTGACAACGGTTTAGGGGGAGCGTACGTGTGAGGGCGCGGGTTAGTGTGAGCGTACGGTTTAGGATTAGGGGACGGGTGAGGGGAAGGCTTCGGGGAAGGGTTAGGGTTAGGGTTCGGGCTAGGGTTAGGGTTAGGGGACGGGGACGGTTTAGGGTCCAGGTGAGGGTACGACAACGGTTTAGGGGGAGCGTACGTGTGAGGGCGCGGGTTAGTGGGAGCGTACGGGTTAGGATTAGGGGAAGGGTGAGGGGAAGGCTTCGGGGAAGGGTTAGGGTTAGGGTTCGGGCTAGGGTTAGGGTTAGGGGACGGGGACGGTTTAGGGTCCAGGTGAGGGTACGACAACGGTTTAGGGGGAGCGTACGTGTGAGGGCGCGGGTTAGTGGGAGCGTACGGGTTAGGATTAGGGGAAGGGTGAGGGGAAGGCTTCGGGGAAGGGTTAGGGTTAGGGTTTGGGCTAGGGTTAGGGTTAGGGGACGGGGACGGTTTAGGGTCCAGGTGAGGGTCCGACAACGGTTTAGGGGGAGCGTACGTGTGAGGGCGCGGGTTATTGTGAGCGTACGGGTTAGGATTAGGGGACGGGTGAGGGGAAGGCTTCGGGGAAGGGTTAGGGTTAGGGTTCGGGCTAGGGTTAGGGTTAGGGGACGGGGACGGTTTAGGGTCCAGGTGAGGGTACGACAACGGTTTAGGGGGAGCGTACGTGTGAGGGCGCGGGTTAGTGTGAGCGTACGGGTTAGGATTAGGGGACGGGTGAGGGGAAGGCTTCGGGGAAGGGTTAGGGTTAGGGTTCGGGCTAGGGTTAGGGTTAGGGGACGGGGACGGTTTAGGGTCCAGGTGAGGGTCCGACAACGGTTTAGGTGGAGCGTACGTGTGAGGGCGCGGGTTAGTGTGAGCGTACGGGTTAGGATTAGGGGACGGGTGAGGGGAAGGCTTCGGGGAAGGGTTAGGGTTAGGGTTCGGGCTAGGGTTAGGGTTAGGGGTCGGGGACGGTTTAGGGTCCAGGTGAGGGTACGACAACGGTTTAGGGGGAGCGTACGTGTGAGGGCGCGGGTTAGTGTGAGCGTACGGGTTAGGATTAGGGGAAGGGTGAGGGGAAGGCTTCGGGGAAGGGTTAGGGTTAGGGTTCGGGCTAGGGTTAGGGTTAGGGGACGGGGACGGTTTAGGGTCCAGGTGAGGGTACGACAACGGTTTAGGGGGAGCGTACGTGTGAGGGTGCGGGTTAGTGTGAGCGTACGGGTTAGGATTAGGGGACGGGTGAGGGGAAGGCTTCGGGGAAGGGTTAGGGTTAGGGTTCGGGCTAGGGTTAGGGTTAGGGGACGGGGACGGTTTAGGGTCCAGGTGAGGGTACGACAACGCTTTAGGGGGAGCGTACGTGTGAGGGCGCGGGTTAGTGTGAGCGTACGGGTTAGGATTAGGGGACGGGTGAGGGGAAGGCTTCGGGGAAGGGTTAGGGTTAGGGTTCGGGCTAGGGTTAGGGTTAGGGGACGGGGACGGTTTAGGGTCCAGGTGAGGGTACGACAACGGTTTAGGGGGAGCGTACGTGAGAGGGCGTGGGTTAGTGTTAGGGTACGGGTTAGGATTAGGGGACGGGTGAGGGGAAGGCTTCTGGGAAGGGTTAGGGTTAGGGTTCGGGCTAGGGTTAGGGTTAGGGGACGGGGACGGTTTAGGGTCCAGGTGAGGGTCCGACAACGGTTTAGGGGGAGCGTACGTGTGAGGGCGCGGGTTAGTGTGAGCGTACGGGTTAGGATTAGGGGACGGGTGAGGGGAAGGCTTCGGGGAAGGGTTAGGGTTAGGGTTCGGGCTAGGGTTAGGGTTAGGGGACGGGGACGGTTTAGGGTCCAGGTGAGGGTACGACAGCGGTTTAGGGGGAGCGTACGTGTGAGGGCGCGGGTTAGTGGGAGCGTACGGGTTAGGATTAGGGGAAGGGTGAGGGGAAGGCTTCGGGGAAGGGTTAGGGTTAGTGTTTGGGCTAGTGTTAGGGTTAGGGGACGGGGACGGTTTAGGGTCCAGGTGAGGGTACGACAACGGTTTAGGGGGAGCGTACGTGTGAGGGCGCGGGTTAGTGTGAGCGTATGGGTTAGGATTAGGGGACGGGTGAGGGGAAGGCTTCGGGGAAGGGTTAGGGTTAGGGTTCGGGCTAGGGTTAGGGTTAGGGGACGGGGACGGTTTAGGGTCCAGGTGAGGGTACGACAACGGTTTAGGGGGAGCGTACGTGTGAGGGCGCGGGTTAGTGGGAGCGTACGGGTTAGGATTAGGGGACGGGTGAGGGGAAGGCTTCGGAGAAGGGTTAGGGTTAGGGTTCGCGCTAGGATTAGGCTTAGGGGACGGGGACGGTTTAGGGTCCAGGTGAGGGTCCGACAACGGTTTCGGGGGAGCGTACGTGTGAGGGCGCGGGTTAGTGTGAGCGTACGGGTTAGGATTAGGGGACGGGTGAGGGGAAGGCTTCGGGGAAGGGTTAGGGTTAGGGTTCGGGCTAGGGTTAGGGTTAGGGGACGGGGACGGTTTAGGGTCCAGGTGAGGGTCCGACAACGGTTTAGGGGGAGCGTACGTGTGAGGGCGCGGGTTAGTGTGAGCGTACGGGTTAGGATTAGGGGACGGGTGAGGGGAAGGCTTCGGGGAAGGGTTAGGGTTAGGGTTCGGGCTAGGGTTAGGGTTAGGGGACGGGGACGGTTTAGGGTCCAGGTGAGGGTACGACAACGGTTTAGGGGGAGCGTACGTGTGAGGGCGCGGGTTAGTGGGAGCGTACGGGTTAGGATTAGGGGACGGGTGAGGGGAAGGCTTCGGGGAAGGGTTAGGGTTAGGGTTCGGGCTAGGGTTAGGGTTAGGGGACGGGGACGGTTTAGGGTCCAGGTGAGGGTACGACAACGGTTTAGGGGGAGCGTACGTGTGAGGGCGCGGGTTAGTGTGAGCGTACGGGTTAGGATTAGGGGACGGGTGAGGGGAAGGCTTCGGGGAAGGGTTAGGGTTAGGGTTCGGGCTAGGGTTAGGGTTAGGGGACGGGGACGGTTTAGGGTCCAGGTGAGGGTACGACAACGGTTTAGGGGGAGCGTACGTGTGAGGGCGCGGGTTAGTGTGAGCGTACGGGTTAGGATTAGGGGACGGGTGAGGGGAAGGCTTCGGGGAAGGGTTAGGGTTAGGGTTCGGGCTAGGGTTAGGGTTAGGGGACGGGGACGGTTTAGGGTCCAGGTGAGGGTACGACAACGGTTTAGGGGGAGCGTACGTGTGAGGGCGCGGGTTAGTGGGAGCGTACGGGTTAGGATTAGGGGAAGGGTGAGGGGAAGGCTTCGGGGAAGGGTTAGGGTTAGGGTTTGGGTTAGGGTTAGGGTTAGGGGACGGGGACGGTTTAGGGTCCAGGTGAGGGTCCGACAACGGTTTAGGGGGAGCGTACGTGTGAGGGCGCGGGTTATTGTGAGCGTACGGGTTAGGATTAGGGGACGGGTGAGGGGAAGGCTTCGGGGAAGGGTTAGGGTTAGGGTTCGGGCTAGGGTTAGGGTTAGGGGACGGGGACGGTTTAGGGTCTAGGTGAGGGTACGACAACGGTTTAGGGGGAGCGTACGTGTGAGGGCGCGGGTTAGTGTGAGCGTACGGGTTAGGATTAGGGGACGGGTGAGGGGAAGGCTTCGGGGAAGGGTTAGGGTTAGGGTTCGGGCTAGGGTTAGGGTTAGGGGACGGGGACGGTTTAGGGTCCAGGTGAGGGTACGACAACGGTTTAGGGGGAGCGTACGTGTGAGGGCGCGGGTTAGTGTGAGCGTACGGGTTAGGATTAGGGGACGGGTGAGGGGAAGGCTTCGGGGAAGGGTTAGGGTTAGGGTTCGGGCTAGGGTTAGGGTTAGGGGACGGGGACGGTTTAGGGTCCAGGTGAGGGTACGACAACGGTTTAGGGGGAGCGTACGTGAGAGGGCGCGGGTTAGTGTTAGGGTACGGGTTAGGATTAGGGGACGGGTGAGGGGAAGGCTTCCGGGAAGGGTTAGGGTTAGGGTTCGGGCTAGGGTTAGGGTTAGGGGACGGGGATGGTTTAGGGTCCAGGTGAGGGTCCGACAACGGTTTAGGGGGAGCGTACGTGTGAGGGCGCGGGTTAGTGTGAGCGTACGGGTTAGGATTAGGGGACGGGTGAGGGGAAGGCTTCGGGGAAGGGTTAGGGTTAGGGTTCGGGCTAGGGTTAGGGTTAGGGGACGGGGACGGTTTAGGGTCCAGGTGAGGATACGACTACGGTTTAGGGGGAGCGTACGTGTGAGGGCGCGGGTTAGTGTGAGCGTACGGGTTAGGATTAGGGGACGGGTGAGGGGAAGGCTTCGGGGAAGGGTTAGGGTTAGGGTTCGGGCTAGGGTTAGGGTTAGGGGACGGGGACGGTTTAGGGTCCAGGTGAGGGTACGACAACGGTTTAGGGGGAGCGTACGTGTGAGGGCGCGGGTTAGTGTGAGCGTACGGGTTAGGATTAGGGGACGGGTGAGGGGAAGGCTTCGGGGAAGGGTTAGGGTTAGGGTTCGGGCTAGGGTTAGGGTTAGGGGACGGGGACGGTTTAGGGTCCAGGTGAGGGTACGACAACGGTTTAGGGGGAGCGTACGTGAGAGGGCGCGGGTTAGTGTTAGGGTACGGGTTAGGATTAGGGGACGGGTGAGGGGAAGGCTTCCGGGAAGGGTTAGGGTTAGGGTTCGGGCTAGGGTTAGGGTTAGGGGACGGGGACGGTTTAGGGTCCAGGTGAGGGTCCGACAACGGTTTAGGGGGAGCGTACGTGTGAGGGCGCGGGTTAGTGTGAGCGTACGGGTTAGGATTAGGGGACGGGTGAGGGGAAGGCTTCGGGGAAGGGTTAGGGTTAGGGTTCGGGCTAGGGTTAGGGTTAGGGGACGGGGACGGTTTAGGGTCCAGGTGAGGGTACGACAACGGTTTAGGGGGAGCGTACGTGTGAGGGCGCGAGTTAGTGGGAGCGTACGGGTTAGGATTAGGTGAAGGGTGAGGGGAAGGCTTCGGGGAAGGGTTAGGGTTAGGGTTTGGGCTAGGGTTAGGGTTAGGGGACGGGGACGGTTTAGGGTCCAGGTGAGGGTACGACAACGGTTTAGGGGGAGCGTACGTGTGAGGGCGCGGGTTAGTGTGAGCGTACGGGTTAGGATTAGGGGACGGGTGAGGGGAAGGCTTCGGGGAAGGGTTAGGGTTAGGGTTCGGGCTAGGGTTAGGGTTAGGGGACGGGGACGGTTTAGGGTCCAGGTGAGGGTTCGACAACGGTTTAGGGGGAGCGTACGTGTGAGGGCGCGGGTTAGTGGGAGCGTACGGGTTAGGATTAGGGTACGGGTGAGGGGAAGGCTTCGGAGAAGGGTTAGGGTTAGGGTTCGGGCTAGGATTAGGCTTAGGGGACGGGGACGGTTTAGGGTCCAGGTGAGGGTCCGACAACGGTTTCTGGGGAGCGTACGTGTGAGGGCGCGGGTTAGTGTGAGCGTACGGGTTAGGATTAGGGGACGGGTGAGGGGAAGGCTTCGGGGAAGGGTTAGGGTTAGGGTTCGGGCTAGGGTTAGGGGACGGGGACGGTTTAGGGTCCAGGTGAGGGTACGACAACGGTTTAGGGGGAGCGTACGTGTCAGGGCGCGACTTAGTGTGAGCGTAAGGGTTAGGATTAGGGGACGGGTGAGGGGAAGGCTTCGGGGAAGGGTTAGGGTTAGGGTTCGGGCTAGGGTTAGGGTTAGGGGACGGGGACGGTTTAGGGTCCAGGTGAGAGTACGACAACGGTTTAGGGGGAGCGTACGTGTGAGGGCGCGGGTTAGTGTGAGCGTAGGGGTTAGGATTAGGAGACGGGTGAGGGGAAGGCTTCGGGGAAGGGTTAGGGTTAGGGTTCGGGCTAGGGTTAGGGTTAGGGGATGGGGACGGTTTAGGGTCCAGGTGAGGGTACGACAACGGTTTAGGGGGAGCGTACGTGTGAGGGCGCGGGTTATTGTGAGCGTACGGGTTAGAATTAGGGGACGGGTGAGGGGAAGGCTTCGGGGAAGGGTTAGGGTTAGGGTTCGGGCTAGGGTTAGGGTTAGGGGACGGGGACGGTTTAGGGTCCAGGTGAGGGTACGACAACGGTTTAGGGGGAGCGTACGTGTGAGGGCGTGGGTTAGTGTGAGCGTACGGGTTAGGATTAGGGGACGGGTGAGGGGAAGGCTTCGGGGAAGGGTTAGGGTTAGGGTTCGGGCTAGGGTTAGGGTTAGGGGACGGGGACGGTTTAGGGTCCAGGTGAGGGTACGACAACGGTTTAGGGGGAGCGTACGTGTGAGGGCGCGGGTTAGTGTGAGCGTACGGGTTAGGATTAGGGGACGGGTGAGGGGAAGGCTTCGGGGAAGGGTTAGGGTTAGGGTTCGGGCTAGGGTTAGGGTTAGGGGACGGGGACGGTTTAGGGTCCAGGTGAGGGTACGACAACGGTTTAGGGGGAGCGTACGTGTGAGGGCGCGGGTTAGTGGGAGCGTACGGGTTAGGATTAGGGAAAGGGTGAGGGGAAGGCTTCGGGGAAGGGTTAGGGTTAGGGTTTGGGCTAGGGTTAGGGTTAGGGGACGGGGACGGTTTAGGGTCCAGGTGAGGGTCCGACAACGGTTTAGGGGGAGCGTACGTGTGAGGGCGCGGGTTATTGTGAGCGTACGGGTTAGGATTAGGGGACGGGTGAGGGGAAGGCTTCGGGGAAGGGTTAGGGTTAGGGTTCGGGCTAGGGTTAGGGTTAGGGGACGGGGACGGTTTAGGGTCCAGGTGAGGGTACGACAACGGTTTAGGGGGAGCGTACGTGTGAGGGCGCGGGTTAGTGTGAGCGTACGGGTTAGGATTAGGGGACGGGTGAGGGGAAGGCTTCGGGGAAGGGTTAGGGTTAGGGTTCGGGCTAGGGTTAGGGTTAGGGGACGGGGACGGTTTAGGGTCCAGGTGAGGGTACGACAACGGTTTAGGGGGAGCGTACGTGTGAGGGCGCGGGTTAGTGTGAGCGTACGGGTTAGGATTAGGGGACGGGTGAGGGGAAGGCTTCGGGGAACGGTTAGGGTTAGGGTTCGGGCTAGGGTTAGGGTTAGGGGACGGGGACGGTTTAGGGTCCAGGTGAGGGTACGACAACGGTTTAGGGGGAGCGTACGTGAGAGGGCGCGGGTTAGTGTTAGGGTACGGGTTAGGATTAGGGGACGGGTGAGGGGAAGGCTTCCGGGAAGGGTTAGGGTTAGGGTTCGGGCTAGGGTTAGGGTTAGGGGACGGGGACGGTTTAGGGTCCAGGTGAGGGTCCGACAACGGTTTAGGGGGAGCGTACGTGTGAGGGCGCGGGTTAGTGTGAGCGTACGGGTTAGGATTAGGGGACGGGTGAGGGGAAGGCTTTGGGGAAGGGTTAGGGTTAGGGTTCGGGCTAGGGTTAGGGTTAGGGGACGGGGACGGTTTAGGGTCCAGGTGAGGGTACGACAACGGTTTAGGGGGAGCGTACGTGTGAGGGCGCGGGTTAGTGGGAGCGTACGGGTTAGGATTAGGTGAAGGGTGAGGGGAAGGCTTCGGGGAAGGGTTAGGGTTAGGGTTTGGGCTAGGGTTAGGGTTAGGGGACGGGGACGGTTTAGGGTCCAGGTGAGGGTACGACAACGGTTTAGGGGGAGCGTACGTGTGAGGGCGCGGGTTAGTGTGAGCGTACGGGTTAGGATTAGGGGACGGGTGAGGGTAAGGCTTCGGGGAAGGGTTAGGGTTAGGGTTCGGGCTAGGGTTAGGGTTAGGGGACGGGGACGGTTTAGGGTCCAGGTGAGGGTACGACAACGGTTTAGGGGGAGCGTACGTGTGAGGGCGCGGGTTAGTGGGAGCGTACGGGTTAGGATTAGGGTACGGGTGAGGGGAAGGCTTCGGAGAAGGGTTAGGGTTAGGGTTCGGGCTAGGATTATGCTTAGGGGACGGGGACGGTTTAGGGTCCAGGTGAGGGTCCGACAACGGTTTCTGGGGAGCGTACGTGTGAGGGCGCGGGTTAGTGTGAGCGTACGGGTTAGGATTAGGGGACGGGTGAGGGGAAGGCTTCGGGGAAGGGTTAGGGTTAGGGTTTGGGCTAGGGTTAGGTTTAGGGGACGGGGACGGTTTAGGGTCCAGGTGAGGGTCTGACAACGGTTTAGGGGGAGCGTACGTGTGAGGGCGCGGGTTAGTGTGAGCGTACGGGTTAGGATTAGGGGACGGGTGAGGGGAAGGCTTCGGGGAAGTGTTAGGGTTAGGGTTCGGGCTAGGGTTAGGGTTAGGGGACGGGGACGGTTTAGGGTCCAGGTGAGGGTACGACAACGGTTTAGGGGGAGCGTACGTGTGAGGGCGCGGGTTAGTGTGAGCATACGGGTTAGGATTAGGGGACGGGTGAGGGGAAGGCTTCGGGGAAGGGTTAGGGTTAGGGTTCGGGCTAGGGTTAGGGGACGGGGACGGTTTAGGGTCCAGGTGAGGGTACGACAACGGTTTAGGGGGAGCGTACGTGTCAGGGCGCGACTTAGTGTGAGCGTAAGGGTTAGGATTAGGGGACGGGTGAGGGGAAGGCTTCGGGGAAGGGTTAGGGTTAGGGTTCGGGCTAGGGTTAGGGTTAGGGGACGGGGACGGTTTAGGGTCCAGGTGAGGGTACGACAACGGTTTAGGGGGAGCGTACGTGTGAGGGCGCGGGTTAGTGTGAGCGTAGGGGTTAGGATTAGGAGACGGGTGAGGGGAAGGCTTCGGGGAAGGGTTAGGGTTAGGGTTCGGGCTAGGGTTAGGGTTAGGGGATGGGGACGGTTTAGGGTCCAGGTGAGGGTACGACAACGGTTTAGGGGGAGCGTACGTGTGAGGGCGCGGGTTATTGTGAGCGTACGGGTTAGGATTAGGGGACGGGTGAGGGGAAGGCTTCGGGGAAGGGTTAGGGTTAGGGTTCGGGCTAGGGTTAGGGTTAGGGGACGGGGACGGTTTAGGGTCCAGGTGAGGGTACGACAACGGTTTAGGGGGAGCGTACGTGTGAGGGCGCGGGTTAGTGTGAGCGTACGGGTTAGGATTAGGGGACGGGTGAGGGGAAGGCTTCGGGGAAGGGTTAGGGTTAGGGTTCGGGCTAGGGTTAGGGTTAGGGGACGGGGACGGTTTAGGGTCCAGGTGAGGGTACGACAACGGTTTAGGGGGAGCGTACGTGAGAGGGCGCGGGTTAGTGTTAGGGTACGGGTTAGGATTAGGGGACGGGTGAGGGGAAGGCTTCGGGGAAGGGTTAGGGTTAGGGTTCGGGCTAGGGTTAGGGTTAGGGGACGGGGACGGTTTAGGGTCCAGGTGAGGGTCCGACAACGGTTTAGGGGGAGCGTACGTGTGAGGGCGCGGGTTAGTGTGAGCGTACGGGTTAGGATTAGGGGACGGGTGAGGGGAAGGCTTCGGGGAAGTGTTAGGGTTAGGGTTCGGGCTAGGGTTAGGGTTAGGGGACGGGGACGGTTTAGGGTCCAGGTGAGGGTACGACAACGGTTTAGGGGGAGCGTACGTGTGAGGGCGCGGGTTAGTGTGAGCGTACGGGTTAGGATTAGGGGACGGGTGAGGGGAAGGCTTCGGGGAAGGGTTAGGGTTAGGGTTCGGGCTAGGGTTAGGGTTAGGGGACGGGGACGGTTTAGGGTCCAGGTGAGGGTCCGACAACGGTTTAGGGGGAGCGTACGTGTGAGGGCGCGGTTTAGTGTGAGCGTACGGGTTACGATTAGGGGACGGGTGAGGGGAAGGCTTCGGGGAAGGGTTAGGGTTAGGGTTTGGGCTAGGGTTAGGGTTAGGGGACGGGGACGGTTTAGGGTCCAGTTGAGGGTCTGACAACGGTTTAGGGGGAGCGTACGTGTGAGGGCGCGGGTTAGTGTGAGCGTACGGGTTAGGATTAGGGGACGGGTGAGGGGAAGGCTTCGGGGAAGGGTTAGGGTTAGGGTTCGGGCTAGGGTTAGGGTTAGGGGACGGGGACGGTTTAGGGTCCAGGTGAGGGTACGACAACGGTTTAGGGGGAGCGTACGTGTGAGGGCGCGGGTTAGTGTGAGCGTACGGGTTAGGATTAGGGGCCGGGTGAGGGGAAGGCTTCGGGGAAGGGTTAGGGTTAGGGTTCGGGCTAGGGTTAGGGTTAGGGGACGGGGACGGTTTAGGGTCCAGGTAAGGGTATGACAACGGTTTAGGGGGAGCGTACGTGTGAGGGCGCGGGTTAGTGTGAGCGTACGGGTTAGGATTAGGGGACGGGTGAGGGGAATGCTTCGGGAAGGGTTAGGGTTAGGGTTCGGGCTAGGGTTAGGGTTAGGGGACGGGGACGGTTTAGGGTCCAGGTGAGGGTACGACAACGGTTTAGGGGGAGCGTACATGAGAGGGCCCGGGTTAGTGTTAGGGTACGGGTTAGGATTAGGGGACGGGTGAGGGGAAGGCTTCGGGGAAGGGTTAGGGTTAGGGTTCGGGCTAGGGTTAGGGTTAGGGGACGGGGACGGTTTAGGGTCCAGGTGAGGGTACGACAACGGTTTAGGGGGAGCGTACGTGTGAGGGCGCGGGTTAGTGTGAGCGTACGGGTTAGGATTAGGGGACAGGTGAGGGGAAGGCTTCGGGGAAGTGTTAGGGTTAGGGTTCGGGCTAGGGTTAGGGTTAGGGGACGGGGACGGTTTAGGGTCCAGGTGAGGGTACGACAACGGTTTAGGGGGAGCGTACGTGTGAGGGCGCGGGTTAGTGTGAGCGTACGGGTTAGGATTAGGAGACGGGTGAGGGGAAGGCTTCGGGGAAGGGTTAGGGTTAGGGTTCGGGCTAGGGTTAGGGTTAGGGGACGGGGACGGTTTAGGGTCCAGGTGAGGGTACGACAACGGTTTAGGGGGAGCGTACGTGTGAGGGCGCGGGTTAGTGTGAGCGTACGGGTTAGGATTAGGGGACGGGTGAGGGGAAGGCTTCGGGGAAGGGTTAGGGTTAGGGTTTGGGCTAGGGTTAGGGTTAGGGGACGGGGACAGTTTAGGGTCCAGGTGAGGGTACGACAACGGTTTAGGGGGAGCGTACGTGTGAGGGCGCCGGTTAGTGTGAGCGTACGGGTTAGGATTAGGGGACGGGTGAGGGGAAGGCTTCGGGGAATGGTTAGGGTTAGGGTTTGGGCTAAGGTTAGGGTTAGGGGACGGGGACGGTTTAGGGTCCAGGTGAGGGTACGACAACGGTTTAGGGGGAGCGTACGTGTGAGGGCGCGGGTTAGTGTGAGCGTACGGGTTAGGATTAGGGGACGGGTGAGGGGAAGGCTTCGGGGAAGGGTTAGGGTTAGGGTTCGGGCTAGGGTTAGGGTTAGGGGACGGGGACGGTTTAGGGTCCAGGTGAGGGTCCGACAACGGTTTAGGGGGAGCGTACATGTGAGGGCGCGGGTTAGTGTGAGCGTACGGGTTAGGATTAGGGGACGGGTGAGGGGAAGGCTTCGGGGAAGTGTTAGGGTTAGGGTTCGGGCTAGGTTTAGGGGACGGGGACAGTTTAGGGTCCAGGTGAGGGTACGACAACGGTTTAGGGGGAGCGTACGTGTGAGGGCACGGGTTAGTGTGAGCGTACGGGTTAGGATTAGGAGACGGGTGAGGGGAAGGCTTCGGGGAAGGGTTAGGGTTAGGGTTCGGGCTAGGGTTAGGGTTAGGGGACGGGGTCGGTTTAGGGTCCAGGTGAGGGTACGACAACGGTTTAGGGGGAGCGTACGTGTGAGGGCGCGGGTTAGTGTGAGCGTACGGGTTAGGATTAGGGGACGGGTGAGGGAAGGCTTTGGGGAAGGGTTAGGGTTCGGGCTAGGGTTAGGGTTAGGGGACGGGGACGGTTTAGGGTCCAGGTGAGGGTACGACAACGGTTTAGGGGGAGCGTACGTGTGAGGGCGCGGGTTAGTGTGAGCGTACGGGTTAGGATTAGGGGACGGGTGAGGGGAAGTCTTCGGGGAAGGGTTAGGGTTAGGGTTCGGGCTAGGGTTAGGGTTAGGGGACGGGGACGGTTTAGGGTCCAGGTGAGGGTACGACAACGGTTTAGGGGGAGCGTACGTGTGAGGGCGCGGGTTAGTGTGAGCGTACGGGTTAGGATTAGGGGACGGGTGAGGGGAAGGCTTCGGGGAAGGGTTAGTGTTCGGGCTAGGGTTAGGGTTAGGGGACGGGGACGGTTTAGGGTCCAGGTGAGGGTACGACAACGGTTTAGGGGGAGCGTACGTGTGAGGGCGTGGGTTAGTGTGAGCGTACGGGTTAGGATTAGGGGACGGGTGAGGGGAAGGCTTCGGGGAAGGGTTAGGGTTAGGGTTCGGGCTAGTGTTAGGGTTAGGGGACGGGGACGGTTTCGGGTCCAGGTGAGGGTACGACAACGGTTTAGGGGGAGCGTACGTGTGAGGGCGCGGGTTAGTGTGAGCGTACGGTTTAGGATTAGGGGACAGGTGAGGGGAAGGCTTCGGGGAAGGGTTAGGGTTAGGGTTTGGGCTAGGGTTAGGGTTGGGGACGGGGACGGTTTAGGGTCCAGGTGAGGGTCCGACAACGGTTTAGGGGGAGCGTACGTGTGAGGGGGCGGGTTAGTGTGAGCGTACGGGTTAGGATTAGGGGACGTGTGAGGGGAAGGCTTCGGGGAAGGGTTAGGGTTAGGGTTCGGGCTAGGGTTAGGGTTAGGGGACGGGGACGGTTTAGGGTCCAGGTGAGGGTACGACAACGGTTTAGGGGGAGCGTACGTGTGAGGGCGCGGGTTAGTGTGAGCGTACGGTTTAGGATTAGGGGACAGGTGAGGGGAAGGCTTCGGGGAAGGGTTAGGGTTAGGGTTCGGGCTAGGGTTAGGGTTAGGGGACGGGGACGGTTTAGGGTCCAGGTGAGGGTCCGACAACGGTTTAGGTGGAGCGTACGTGTGAGGGCGCGGGTTAGTGTGAGCGTACGGGTTAGAATTAGGGGACGGGTGAGGGGAAGGCTTCGGGGAAGGGTTAGGGTTAGGGTTCGGGCTAGGGTTAGGGTTAGGGGACGGGGACGGTTTAGGATCCAGGTGAGGGTACGACAACGGTTTAGGGGGAGTGTACGTGTGAGGGCGCGGGTTAGTGTGAGCGTACGGGTTAGGATTAGGGGACGGTTGAGGGGAAGGCTTCGGGGAAGGGTTAGGGTTAGGGTTCGGGCTAGGGTTAGGGTTAGGGGACGGGGACGGTTTAGGGTCCAGGTGAGGGTCCGACAACGGTTTAGGGGGAGCGTACATGTGAGGGCGCGGGTTAGTGTGAGCGTACGGGTTAGGATTAGGGGACGGGTGAGGGGAAGGCTTCGGGGAAGTGTTAGGGTTAGGGTTCGGGCTAGGGTTAGGGTTAGGGGACGGGGACGGTTTAGGGTCCAGGTGAGGGTCCGACAACGGTTTAGGGGGAGCGTACGTGTGAGGGCGCGGGTTAGTGGGAGCGTACGGGTTAGGATTAGGGGACGGGTGAGGGGAAGGCTTCGGGGAAGGGTTAGGGTTAGGGTTCGGTCTAGGGTTAGGGTTAGGGGACGGGGACGGTTTAGGGTCCAGGTGAGGGTACGACAACGGTTTAGGGGGAGCGTACGTGTGAGGGCGCGGGTTAGTGTGAGCGTACGGGTTAGGATTAGGGGACGGGTGAGGGGAAGGCTTCGGGGAAGGGTTAGGGTTAGGGTTCGGGCTAGGGTTAGGGTTAGGGGACGGGGACGGTTTAGGGTCCAGGTGAGGGTACGACAACGGTTTAGGGGGAGCGTACGTGAGAGGGCGCGGGTTAGTGTTAGGGTACGGGTTAGGATTAGGGGACGGGTGAGGGGAAGGCTTTGGGGAAGTGTTAGTGTTAGGGTTCGGGCTAGGGTTAGGGTTAGGGGACGGGGACGGTTTAGGGTCCAGGTGAGGGTCCGACAACGGTTTAGGGTGAGCGTACGTGTGAGGGCGCGGGTTAGTGTGAGCGTACGGGTTAGGATTAGGGGACGGGTGAGGGGAAGGCTTCAGGGAAGTGTTAGGGTTAGGGTTCGGGCTAGGGTTAGGGTTAGGGGACGGGGACGGTTTAGGGTCCAGGTGAGGGTACGACAACGGTTTAGGGGGAGCGTACGTGTGAGGGCGTGGGTTAGTGTGAGCGTACGGGTTAGGATTAGGGGACAGGTGAGGGGAAGGCTTCGGAGAAGGTTTAGGGTTCGGGCTAGTGTTAGGGTTAGGGGACGGGGACGGTTTAGGGTCCAGGTGAGGGTACGACAACGGTTTAGGGGGAGCGTACGTGTGAGGGCGCGGGTTAGTGTGAGCGTACGGGTTAGGATTAGGGGACGGGTGAGGGGAAGGCTTTGGGGAAGGGTTAGGGTTCGGGCTAGGGTTAGGGTTAGGGGACGGGGACGGTTTAGGGTCCAGGTGAGGGTACGACAACGGTTTAGGGGGAGCGTACGTGTGAGGGCGCGGGTTAGTGTGAGCGTACGGGTTAGGATTAGGGGACGGGTGAGGGGAAGTCTTCGGGGAAGGGTTAGGGTTAGGGTTCGGGCTAGGGTTAGGGTTAGGGGACGGGGACGGTTTAGGGTCCAGGTGAGGGTACGACAACGGTTTAGGGGGAGCGTACGTGTGAGGGCGCGGGTTAGTGTGAGCGTACGGGTTAGGATTAGGGGACGGGTGAGGGGAAGGCTTCGGGGAAGGGTTAGGGTTCGGGCTAGGGTTAGGGTTAGGGGACGGGGACGATTTAGGGTCCAGGTGAGGGTACGACAACGGTTTAGAGGGAGCGTACGTGTGAGGGCGCGGGTTAATGTGAGCGTACGGGTTAGGATTAGGGGACGGGTGAGGGGAAGGCTTCGGGGAAGGGTTAGGGTTAGGGTTCGGGCTAGGTTTAGGGTTAGGAGACGGGGACGGTTTAGGGTCCAGGTGAGGGTACGACAACGGTTTAGGGGGAGCGTACGTGTGAGGGCGCGGGTTAGTGTGAGCGTACGGTTTAGTATTAGGGGACAGGTGAGGGGAAGGCTTCGGGGAAGGGTTAGGGTTAGGGTTCGGGCTAGGGTTAGGGTTAGGGGACGGGGACGGTTTAGGGTCCAGGTGAGGGTCCGACAACGGTTTAGGGGGAGCGTACGTGTGAGGGCGCGGGTTAGTGTGAGCGTACGGGTTAGGATTAGGGGACGGGTGAGGGGAAGGCTTCGGGGAAGGGTTAGGGTTAGGGTTCGGGCTAGGGTTAGGGTTAGGGGACGGGGACGGTTTAGGGTCCAGGTGAGGGTACGACAACGGTTTAGGGGGAGCGTACGTGTGAGGGCGCGGGTTAGTGTGAGCGTACGGGTTAGGATTAGGGGACGGGTGAGGGGAAGGCTTCGGGGAAGGCTTAGGGTTAGGGTTCGGGCTAGGGTTAGGGTTAGGGGACGGGGACGGTTTAGGGTCCAGGTGAGGGTACGACAACGGTTTAGGGGGAGCGTACGTGTGAGGGCGCGGGTTAGTGTGAGCGTACAGGTTAGTAGTAGGGGACGGGTGAGGGGAAGGCTTCGGGGCAGGGTTAGGGTTAGGGTTCGGGCTAGGGTTAGGGTTAGGGGACGGGGACGGTTTAGGGTCCAGGTGAGGGTACGACAACGGTTTAGGGGGAGCGTACGTTTGAGGGCACGGGTTAGTGTGAGCGTACGGGTTAGGATTAGGGGACGGGTGAGGGGAAGGCTTCGGGGAAGGGTTAGGGTTAGGGTTCGGGCTAGGGTTAGGGTTAGGGGACGGGGACGGTTTAGGGTCCAGGTGAGGGTACGACAACGGTTTAGGGGGAGCGTACGTGTGAGGGCGCGGGTTAGTTTGAGCGTACGGGTTAGGATTAGGGGACGGGTGAGGGGAAGGCTTCGGGGAAGGGTTAGGGTTAGGATTCGGGCTAGGATTAGGGTTAGGGGACGGGGACGGTTTAGGGTCCAGGTGAGGGTCCGACAACGGTTTAGGGGGAGCGTACGTGTGAGGGCGCGGGTTAGTGTGAGCGTACGGGTTAGGATTAGGGGACGGGTGAGGGGAAGGCTTCGGGGAAGTGTTAGGGTTAGGGTTCGGGCTAGGGTTAGGGTTAGGGGACGGGGACGGTTTAGGGTCCAGGTGAGGGTACGACAACGGTTTAGGGGGAGCGTACGTGTGAGGGCGCGGGTTAGTGTGAGCGTACGGGTTAGGATTAGGGGACGGGTGAGGGGAAGGCTTCGGGGAAGGGTTAGGGTTCGGGCTAGGGTTAGGGTTAGGGGACGGGGACGGTTTAGGGTCCAGGTGAGGGTACGACAACGGTTTAGGGGGGCGTACGTGTGAGGGCGCGGGTTAGTGTGAGCGTACGGGTTAGGATTAGGGGACGGTTGAGGGGAAGGCTTCGGGGAAGTGTTAGGGTTAGGGTTCGGGCTAGGTTTAGGGGACGGGAACAGTTTAGGGTCCAGTTGAGGGTACGACAACGGTTTAGGGGGAGCGTACGTGTGAGGGCGCGAGTTAGTGTCAGCGTAAGGGTTAGGATTAGGGGACGGGTGAGGGGAAGGCTTCGGGGAAGGGTTAGGGTTAGGGTTCGGGCTAGGGTTAGGGTTAGGGGACGGGGACGGTTTAGGGTCCAGGTGAGGGTACGACAACGGTTTAGGGGGAGCGTACGTGTGAGGGCGCGGGTTAGTGTGAGCGTACGGGTTAGGATTAGGGGACGGGTGAGGGGAAGGCTTCGGGGAAGGGTTAGGGTTAGGGTTTGGGCTAGGGTTAGGGTTAGGGGACGGGGACGGTTTAGGGTCCAGGTGAGGGTACGACAACGGTTTAGGGGGAGCGTACGTGTGAGGGCGCCGGTTAGTGTGAGCGTACGGGTTAGGATTAGGGGACGGGTGAGGGGAAGGCTTCGGGGAAGGGTTAGGGTTAGGGTTTGGGCTAGGGTTAGGGTTAGGGGACGGGGACGGTTTAGGGTCCAGGTGAGGGTACGACAACGGTTTAGGGGGAGCGTACGTGTGAGGGCGCGGGTTAGTGTGAGCGTACGGGTTAGGATTAGGGGACGGGTGAGGGGAAGGCTTCGGGGAAGGGTTAGGGTTAGGGTTCGGGCTAGGGTTAGGGTTAGGGGACGGGGACGGTTTAGGGTCCAGGTGAGGGTCCGACAACGGTTTAGGGGGAGCGTACGTGTGAGGGCGCGGGTTAGTGTGAGCGTACGGGTTAGGATTAGGGGACGGGTGAGGGGAAGGCTTCGGGGAAGGGTTAGGGTTAGGGTTCGGGTTAGAATTAGGCTTAGGGGACGGGGACGGTTTAGGGTCCAGGTGAGGGTCCGACAACGGTTTAGGGGGAGCGTACGTGTGAGGGCGCGGGTTAGTGTGAGCGTACGGGTTAGGATTAGGGGACGGGTGAGGGGAAGGCTTCGGGGAAGGGTTAGGGATAGGGTTCGGGCTAGGGTTAGGGTTAGGGGACGGGGACGGTTTAGGGTCCAGGTGAGGGTCTGACAACGGTTTAGGGGGAGCGTACGTGTGAGGGCGCGGGTTAGTGTGAGCGTACGGGTTAGGATTAGGGGACGGGTGAGGGGAAGGCTTCGGGGAAGGGTTAGGGTTAGGGTTCGGGCTAGGGTTATGGTTAGGGGACGGGGACGGTTTAGGGTCCAGGTGAGGGTACGACAACGGTTTAGGGGGAGCGTACGTGTGAGGGCGCGGGTTAGTGTGAGCGTACGGGTTAGGATTAGGGGACGGGTGAGGGGAAGGCTTCGGGGAAGGGTTAGGGTTAGGGTTCGGGCTAGGGTTAGGGTTAGGGGACGGGGACGGTTTAGGGTCCAGGTAAGGGTACGACAACGGTTTAGGGGGAGCGTACGTGTGAGGGCGCGGGTTAGTGTGAGCGTACGGGTTAGGATTAGGGGACGGGTGAGGGGAAGGCTTCGGGGAAGGGTTAGGGTTCGGGCTAGGGTTAGGGTTAGGGGACGGGGACGGTTTAGGGTCCAGGTGAGGGTACGACAACGGTTTAGGGGGAGCGTACGTGTGAGGGCGCGGGTTAGTGTGAGCGTACGGGTTAGGATTAGGGGACGGTTGAGGGGAAGGCTTCGGGGAAGTGTTAGGGTTAGGGTTCGGGCTAGGTTTAGGGGACGGGAACAGTTTAGGGTCCAGGTGAGGGTACGACAACGGTTTAGGGGGAGCGTACGTGTGAGGGCGCGAGTTAGTGTCAGCGTAAGGGTTAGGATTAGGGGACGGGTGAGGGGAAGGCTTCGGGGAAGAGTTAGGGTTAGGGTTCGGGCTAGGGTTAGGGTTAGGGGACGGGGACGGTTTAGGGTCCAGGTGAGGGTACGACAACGGTTTAGGGGGAGCGTACGTGTGAGGGCGCGGGTTAGTGTGAGCGTACGGGTTAGGATTAGGGGACGGGTGAGGGGAAGGCTTCGGGGAAGTGTTAGGGTTAGGGTTCGGGCTAGGTTTAGGGGACGGGGACAGTTTAGGGTCCAGGTGAGGGTACGACAACGGTTTAGGGGGAGCGTACGTGTGAGGGCACGGGTTAGTGTGAGCGTACGGGTTAGGATTAGGAGACGGGTGAGGGGAAGGCTTCGGGGAAGGGTTAGGGTTAGGGTTCCGGCTAGGGTTAGGGTTAGGGGACGGGGTCGGTTTAGGGTCCAGGTGAGGGTACGACAACGGTTTAGGGGGAGCGTACGTGTGAGGGCGCGGGTTAGTGTGAGCGTACGTGTTAGGATTAGGGGACGGGTGAGGGGAAGGCTTCGGGGAAGGGTTAGGGTTAGGGTTTGGGCTAGGGTTAGGGTTAGGGGACGGGGACGGTTTAGGGTCCAGGTGAGGGTACGACAACGGTTTAGGGGGAGCGTACGTGTGAGGGCGCCGGTTAGTGTGAGCGTACGGGTTAGGATTAGGGGACGGGTGAGGGGAAGGCTTCGGGGAAGGGTTAGGGTTAGGGTTCGGGCTAGGGTTAGGGTTAGGGGACGGGGACGGTTTAGGGTCCAGGTGAGGGTACGACAACGGTTTAGGGGGAGCGTACGTGTGAGGGCGCGGGTTATTGTGAGCGTACGGGTTAGGATTAGGGGACGGGTGAGGGGAAGGCTTCGGGGAAGGGTTAGGGTTAGGGTTCGGGCTAGGGTTAGGGTTAGGGGACGGGGACGGTTTAGGGTCCAGGTGAGGGTCTGACAACGGTTTAGGGGGAGCGTACGTGTGAGGGCGCGGGTTAGTGTGAGCGTACGGGTTAGGATTAGGGGACGGGTGAGGGGAAGGCTTCGGGGAAGGGTTAGGGTTAGGGTTCGGGCTAGGGTTAGGGTTAGGGGACGGGGACGGTTTAGGGTCCAGGTGAGGGTACGACAACGGTTTAGGGGGAGCGTACGTGTGCGGGCGCGGGTTAGTGTGAGCGTACGGGTTAGGATTAGGGGACAGGTGAGGGGAAGGCTTCGGAGAAGGTTTAGGGTTCGGGCTAGGGTTAGGGTTAGGGGACGGGGACGGTTTAGGGTCCAGGTGAGGGTACGACAACGGTTTAGGGGGAGCGTACGTGTGAGGGCGCGGGTTAGTGTGAGCGTACGGGTTAGGATTAGGGGACGGGTGAGGGGAAGGCTTTGGGGAAGGGTTAGGGTTCGGGCTAGGGTTAGGGTTAGGGGACGGGGACGGTTTAGGGTCCAGGTGAGGGTACGACAACGGTTTAGGGGGAGCGTACGTGTGAGGGCGCGGGTTAGTGTGAGCGTACGGGTTAGGATTAGGGGACGGGTGAGGGGAAGTCTTCGGGGAAGGGTTAGGGTTAGGGTTCGGGCTAGGATTAGGGTTAGGGGACGGGGACGGTTTAGGGTCCAGGTGAGGGTACGACAACGGTTTAGGGGGAGCGTACGTGTGAGGGCGTGGGTTAGTGTGAGCGTACGGGTTAGGATTAGGGGACGGGTGAGGGGAAGGCTTCGGGGAAGGGTTAGGGTTAGGGTTCGGGCTAGGGTTAGGGTTAGGGGACGGGGACGGTTTAGGGTCCAGGTGAGGGTACGACAACGGTTTAGGGGGAGCGTACGTGTGCGGGCGCGGGTTAGTGTGAGCGTACGGGTTAGGATTAGGGGACAGGTGAGGGGAAGGCTTCGGAGAAGGTTTAGGGTTCGGGCTAGGGTTAGGGTTAGGGGACGGGGACGGTTTAGGGTCCAGGTGAGGGTACGACAACGGTTTAGGGGGAGCGTACGTGTGAGGGCGCGGGTTAGTGTGAGCGTACGGGTTAGGATTAGGGGACGGGTGAGGGGAAGGCTTTGGGGAAGGGTTAGGGTTCGGGCTAGGGTTAGGGTTAGGGGACGGGGACGGTTTAGGGTCCAGGTGAGGGTACGACAACGGTTTAGGGGGAGCGTACGTGTGAGGGCGCGGGTTAGTGTGAGCGTACGGGTTAGGATTAGGGGACGGGTGAGGGGAAGTCTTCGGGGAAGGGTTAGGGTTAGGGTTCGGGCTAGGGTTAGGGTTAGGGGACGGGGACGGTTTAGGGTCCAGGTGAGGGTCCGACAACGGTTTAGGGGGAGCGTACGTGTGAGGGCGCGGGTTAGTGTGAGCGTACGGGTTAGGATTAGGGGACGGGTGAGGGGAAGGCTTCGGGGAAGGGTTAGGGTTCGGGCTAGGGTTAGGGTTAGGGGACGGGGACGGTTTAGGGTCCAGGTGAGGGTACGACAACGGTTTAGGGGGAGCGTACGTGTGAGGGCGCGGGTTAGTGTGAGCGTACGGGTTAGGATTAGGAGACGGGTGAGGGGAAGGCTTCGGGGAAGGGTTAGGGTTAGGGTTCGGGCTAGTGTTAGGGTTAGGGGACGGGGACGGTTTAGGGTCCAGGTGAGGGTACGACAACGGTTTAGGGGGAGCGTACGTGTGAGGGCGCGGGTTAGTGTGAGCGTACGGTTTAGGATTAGGGGACAGGTGAGGGGAAGGCTTCGGGGAAGGGTTAGGGTTAGGGTTTGGGCTAGGGTTAGGGTTAGGGGACGGGGACGGTTTAGGGTCCAGGTGAGGGTCCGACAACGGTTTAGGGGGAGCGTACGTGTGAGGGCGCGGGTTAGTGTGAGCGTACGGGTTAGGATTAGGGGACTGGTGAGGGGAAGGCTTCTGGGAAGGGTTAGGGTTAGGGTTCGGGCTAGGGTTAGGGTTAGGGGACGGGGACGGTTTAGGGTCCAGGTGAGGGTACGACAACGGTTTAGGGGGAGCGTACGTGTGAGGGCGCGGGTTAGTGTGAGCGTACGGTTTAGGATTAGGGGACAGGTGAGGGGAAGGCTTCGGGGAAGGGTTAGGGTTAGGGTTCGGGCTAGGGTTAGGGTTAGGGGACGGGGACGGTTTAGGGTCCAGGTGAGGGTCCGACAACGGTTTAGGTGGAGCGTACGTGTGAGGGCGCGGGTTAGTGTGAGCGTACGGGTTAGGATTAGGGGACGGGTGAGGGGAAGGCTTCGGGGAAGGGTTAGGGTTAGGGTTCGGGCTAGGGTTAGGGTTAGGGGATGGGGACGGTTTAGGGTCCAGGTGAGGGTACGACAACGGTTTAGGGGGAGCGTACGTGTGAGGGCGCGGGTTAGTGTGAGCGTACGGGTTAAGATTAGGGGACGGGTGAGGGGAAGGCTTCGGGGAAGTGTTAGGGTTAGGGTTCGGGTTAGGGTTAGGGTTAGGGGATGGGGACGGTTTAGGGTCCAGGTGAGGGTACGACAACGGTTTAGGGGGAGCGTACGTGTGAGGGCGCGGGTTATTGTGAGCGTACGGGTTAGGATTAGGGGACGGGTGAGGGGAAGGCTTCGGGGAAGGGTTAGGGTTAGGGTTCGGGCTAGGGTTAGGGTTAGGGGACGGGGACGGTTTAGGGTCCAGGTGAGGGTCCGACAACGGTTTAGGGGGAGCGTACGTGTGAGGGCGCGGGTTACTGTGAGCGTACGGGTCAGGATTAGGGGACGGGTGAGGGGAAGGCTTCGGGGAAGGGTTAGGGTTAGGGTTCGGGCTAGGGTTAGGGTTAGGGGACGGGGACGGTTTAGGGTCCAGGTGAGGGTACGACAACGGTTTAGGGGGAGCGTACGTGTGAGGGCGCGGGTTAGTGTGAGCGTACGGGTTAGGATTAGGGGACGGGTGAGGGGAAGGCTTCGGGGAAGGGTTAGGGTTAGGGTTCGGGCTAGGGTTAGGGTTAGGGGACGGGGACGGTTTAGGGTCCAGGTGAGGGTACGACAACGGTTTAGGGGGAGCGTACGTGTGAGGGCGCGGGTTAGTGTGAGCGTACGGGTTAGGATTAGGGTACGGGTGAGGGGAAGGCTTCGGGGAAGGGTTAGGGTTAGGGTTCGGGCTAGGGTTAGGGTTAGGGGACGGGGACGGTTTAGGGTCCAGGTGAGGGTACGACAACGGTTTAGGGGGAGCGTACGTGAGAGGGCGCGGGTTAGTGTTAGGGTACGGGTTAGGATTAGGGGACGGGTGAGGGGAAGGCTTCGGGGAAGGGTTAGGGTTAGGGTTCGGGCTAGGGTTAGGGTTAGGGGACGGGGACGGTTTAGGGTCCAGGTGAGGGTCTGACAACGGTTTAGGGGGAGCGTACGTGTGAGGGCGCGGGTTAGTGTGAGCGTACGGGTTAGGATTAGGGGACGGGTGAGGGGAAGGCTTCGGGGAAGGGTTAGGGTTAGGGTTCGGGCTAGGGTTAGGGTTAGGGGACGGGGACGGTTTAGGGTCCAGGTGAGGGTACGACAACGGTTTAGGGGGAGCGTACGTGTGAGGGCGCGGGTTAGTGGGAGCGTACGGGTTAGGATTAGGGGAAGGGTGAGGGGAAGGCTTCGGGGAAGGGTTAGGGTTAGGGTTTGGGCTAGGGTTAGGGTTAGGGGACGGGGACGGTTTAGGGTCCAGGTGAGGGTACGACAACGGTTTAGGGGGAGCGTACGTGTGAGGGCGCGGGTTAGTGTGAGCGTACGGGTTAGGATTAGGGGACGGGTGAGGGGAAGGCTTCGGGGAAGGGTTAGTGTTAGGGTTCGGGCTAGGGTTAGGCTTAGGGGACGGGGACGGTTTAGGGTCCAGGTGAGGGTACGACAACGGTTTAGGGGGAGCGTACGTGTGAGGGCGCGGGTTAGTGGGAGCGTACGGGTTAGGATTAGGGTACGGGTGAGGGGAAGTCTTCGGAGAAGGGTTGGGGTTAGGATTCGGGCTAGGATTAGGCTTAGGGGACGGGGACGGTTTAGGGTCCAGGTGAGGGTCCGACAACGGTTTCGGGGGAGCGTACGTGTGAGGGCGCGGGTTAGTGTGAGCGTACGGGTTAGGATTAGGGGACGGGTGAGGGGAAGGCTTCGGGGAAGGGTTAGGGTTAGGGTTCGGGCTAGGGTTAGGGTTAGGGGACGGGGACGGTTTAGGGTCCAGGTGAGGGTCCGACAACGGTTTAGGGGGAGCGTACATGTGAGGGCGCGGGTTAGTGTGAGCGTACGGGTTAGGATTAGGGGACGGGTGAGGGGAAGGCTTCGGGGAAGGGTTAGGGTTAGGGTTCGGGCTAGGGTTAGGGTTAGGGGACGGGGACGGTTTAGGGTCCAGGTGAGGGTACGACAACGGTTTAGGGGGAGCGTACGTGTGAGGGCGCGGGTTAGTGGGAGCGTACGGGTTAGGATTAGGGGAAGGGTGAGGGGAAGGCTTCGGGGAAGGGTTAGGGTTAGGGTTCGGGCTAGGGTTAGGGTTAGGGGACGGGGACGGTTTAGGGTCCAGGTGAGGGTACGACAACGGTTTAGGGGGAGCGTACGTGTGAGGGCGCGGGTTAGTGTGAGCGTACGGGTTAGGATTAGGGGACGGGTGAGGGGAAGGCTTCGGGGAAGGGTTAGGGTTAGGGTTCGGGCTAGGGTTAGGGTTAGGGGTCGGGGACGGTTTAGGGTCCAGGTGAGGGTACGACAACGGTTTAGGGGGAGCGTACGTGTGAGGGCGCGGGTTAGTGTGAGCGTACGGGTTAGGATTAGGGGAAGGGTGAGGGGAAGGCTTCGGGGAAGGGTTAGGGTTAGGGTTCGGGCTAGGGTTAGGGTTAGGGGACGGGGCCGGTTTAGGGTCCAGGTGAGTGTACGACAACGGTTTAGGGGGAGCGTATGTGTGAGGGCGCGGGTTAGTGTGAGCGTACGGGTTAGGATTAGGGGACGGGTGAGGGGAAGGCTTCGGGGAAGGGTTAGGGTTAGGGTTCGGGCTAGGGTTAGGGTTAGGGGACGGGGACGGTTTAGCGTCCAGGTGAGGGTACGACAATGGTTTAGGGGGAGCGTACGTGTGAGGGCGCGGGTTAGTGTGAGCGTACGGGTTAGGATTAGGGGACGGGTGAGGGGAAGGCTTCGGGGAAGGGTTAGGGTTAGGGTTCGGGCTAGGGTTAGGGTTAGGGGACGGGGACGGTTTAGGGTCCAGGTGAGGGTACGACAACGGTTTAGGGGGAGCGTACGTGTGAGGGCGCGGGTTAGTGGGAGCGTACGGGTTAGGATTAGGGGAAAGGTGAGGGGAAGGCTTCGGGGAAGGGTTAGGGTTAGGGTTTGGGCTAGGGTTAGGGTTAGGGGACGGGGACGGTTTAGGGTCCAGGTGAGGGTCCGACAACGGTTTAGGGGGAGCGTACGTGTGAGGGCGCGGGTTATTGTGAGCGTACGGGTTAGGATTAGGGGACGGGTGAGGGGAAGGCTTCGGGGAAGGGTTAGGGTTAGGGTTCGGGCTAGGGTTAGGGTTAGGGGACGGGGACGGTTTAGGGTCCAGGTGAGGGTACGACAACGGTTTAGGGGGAGCGTACGTGTGAGGGTGCGGGTTAGTGTGAGCGTACGGGTTAGGATTAGGGGACGGGTGAGGGGAAGGCTTCGGGGAAGGGTTAGGGTTAGGGTTCGGGCTAGGGTTAGGGTTAGGGGACGGGGACGGTTTAGGGTCCAGGTGAGGGTACGACAACGCTTTAGGGGGAGCGTACGTGTGAGGGCGCGGGTTAGTGTGAGCGTACGGGTTAGGATTAGGGGACGGGTGAGGGGAAGGCTTCGGGGAAGGGTTAGGGTTAGGGTTCGGGCTAGGGTTAGGGTTAGGGGACGGGGACGGTTTAGGGTCCAGGTGAGGGTACGACAACGGTTTAGGGGGAGCGTACGTGAGAGGGCGCGGGTTAGTGTTAGGGTACGGGTTAGGATTAGGGGACGGGTGAGGGGAAGGCTTCTGGGAAGGGTTAGGGTTAGGGTTCGGGCTAGGGTTAGGGTTAGGGGACGGGGACGGTTTAGGGTCCAGCTGAGGGTCCGACAACGGTTTAGGGGGAGCGTACGTGTGAGGGCGCGGGTTAGTGTGAGCGTACGGGTTAGGATTAGGGGACGGGTGAGCGGAAGGCTTCGGGGAAGGGTTAGGGTTAGGGTTCGGGCTAGGGTTAGGGTTAGGGGACGGGGACGGTTTAGGGTCCAGGTGAGGGTACGACAACGGTTTAGGGGGAGCGTACGTGTGAGGGCGCGGGTTAGTGGGAGCGTACGGGTTAGGATTAGGGGAAGGGTGAGGGGAAGGCTTCGGGGAAGGGTTAGGGTTAGGGTTCGGGCTAGTGTTAGGGTTAGGGGACGGGGACGGTTTAGGGTCCAGGTGAGGGTACGACAACGGTTTAGGGGGAGCGTACGTGTGAGGGCGTGGGTTAGTGTGAGCGTACGGGTTAGGATTAGGGGACGGGTGAGGGGAAGGCTTCGGGGAAGGGTTAGGGTTAGGGTTCGGGCTAGGGTTAGGGTTAGGGGACGGGGACGGTTTAGGGTCCAGGTGAGGGTACGACAACGGTTTAGGGGGAGCGTACGTGTGAGGGCGCGGGTTAGTGGGAGCGTACGGGTTAGGATTAGGGGAAAGGTGAGGGGAAGGCTTCGGGGAAGGGTTAGGGTTAGGGTTTGGGCTAGGGTTAGGGTTAGGGGACGGGGACGGTTTAGGGTCCAGGTGAGGGTCCGACAACGGTTTAGGGGGAGCGTACGTGTGAGGGCGCGGGTTATTGTGAGCGTACGGGTTAGGATTAGGGGACGGGTGAGGGGAAGGCTTCGGGGAAGGGTTAGGGTTAGGGTTCGGGCTAGGGTTAGGGTTAGGGGACGGGGACGGTTTAGGGTCCAGGTGAGGGTACGACAACGGTTTAGGGGGAGCGTACGTGTGAGGGTGCGGGTTAGTGTGAGCGTACGGGTTAGGATTAGGGGACGGGTGAGGGGAAGGCTTCGGGGAAGGGTTAGGGTTAGGGTTCGGGCTAGGGTTAGGGTTAGGGGACGGGGACGGTTTAGGGTCCAGGTGAGGGTACGACAACGCTTTAGGGGGAGCGTACGTGTGAGGGCGCGGGTTAGTGTGAGCGTACGGGTTAGGATTAGGGGACGGGTGAGGGGAAGGCTTCGGGGAAGGGTTAGGGTTAGGGTTCGGGCTAGGGTTAGGGTTAGGGGACGGGGACGGTTTAGGGTCCAGGTGAGGGTACGACAACGGTTTAGGGGGAGCGTACGTGAGAGGGCGCGGGTTAGTGTTAGGGTACGGGTTAGGATTAGGGGACGGGTGAGGGGAAGGCTTCTGGGAAGGGTTAGGGTTAGGGTTCGGGCTAGGGTTAGGGTTAGGGGACGGGGACGGTTTAGGGTCCAGCTGAGGGTCCGACAACGGTTTAGGGGGAGCGTACGTGTGAGGGCGCGGGTTAGTGTGAGCGTACGGGTTAGGATTAGGGGACGGGTGAGCGGAAGGCTTCGGGGAAGGGTTAGGGTTAGGGTTCGGGCTAGGGTTAGGGTTAGGGGACGGGGACGGTTTAGGGTCCAGGTGAGGGTACGACAACGGTTTAGGGGGAGCGTACGTGTGAGGGCGCGGGTTAGTGGGAGCGTACGGGTTAGGATTAGGGGAAGGGTGAGGGGAAGGCTTCGGGGAAGGGTTAGGGTTAGGGTTCGGGCTAGTGTTAGGGTTAGGGGACGGGGACGGTTTAGGGTCCAGGTGAGGGTACGACAACGGTTTAGGGGGAGCGTACGTGTGAGGGCGTGGGTTAGTGTGAGCGTACGGGTTAGGATTAGGGGACGGGTGAGGGGAAGGCTTCGGGGAAGGGTTAGGGTTAGGGTTCGGGCTAGGGTTAGGGTTAGGGGACGGGGACGGTTTAGGGTCCAGGTGAGGGTACGACAACGGTTTAGGGGGAGCGTACGTGTGAGGGCGCGGGTTAGTGGGAGCGTACGGGTTAGGATTAGGGGACGGGTGAGGGGAAGGCTTCGGAGAAGGGTTAGGGTTAGGGTTCGGGCTAGGATTAGGCTTAGGGGACGGGGACGGTTTAGGGTCCAGGTGAGGGTCCGACAACGGTTTCGGGGGAGCGTACGTGTGAGGGCGCGGGTTAGTGTGAGCGTACGGGTTAGGATTAGGGGACGGGTGAGGGGAAGGCTTCGGGGAAGGGTTAGGGTTAGGGTTCGGGCTAGGGTTAGGGTTAGGGGACGGGGACGGTTTAGGGTCCAGGTGAGGGTCCGACAACGGTTTAGGGGGAGCGTACGTGTGAGGGCGCGGGTTAGTGTGAGCGTACGGGTTAGGATTAGGGGACGGGTGAGGGGAAGGCTTCGGGGAAGGGTTAGGGTTAGGGTTCGGGCTAGGGTTAGGGTTAGGGGACGGGGACGGTTTAGGGTCCAGGTGAGGGTACGACAACGGTTTAGGGGGAGCGTACGTGTGAGGGCGCGGGTTAGTGGGAGCGTACGGGTTAGGATTAGGGGAAGGGTGAGGGGAAGGCTTCGGGGAAGGGTTAGGGTTAGGGTTTGGGCTAGGGTTAGGGTTAGGGGACGGGGACGGTTTAGGGTCCAGGTGAGGGTACGACAACGGTTTAGGGGGAGCGTACGTGTGAGGGCGCGGGTTAGTGTGAGCGTACGGGTTAGGATTAGGGGACGGGTGAGGGGAAGGCTTCGGGGAAGGGTTAGGGTTAGGGTTCGGGCTAGGATTAGGGTTAGGGGACGGGGACGGTTTAGGGTCCAGGTGAGGGTACGACAACGGTTTAGGGGGAGCGTACGTGTGAGGGCGCGGGTTAGTGTGAGCGTACGGGTTAGGATTAGGGGACGGGTGAGGGGAAGGCTTCGGGGAAGGTTTAGGGTTAGGGTTCGGGCTAGGGTTAGGGTTAGGGGACGGGGACGGTTTAGGGTCCAGGTGAGGGTACGACAACGGTTTAGGGGGAGCGTACGTGTGAGGGCGCGGGTTAGTGTGAGCGTACGGGTTAGGATTAGGGGACGGGTGAGGGGAAGGCTTCGGGGAAGGGTTAGGGTTAGGGTTCGGGCTAGGGTTAGGGTTAGGGGACGGGGACGGTTTAGGGTCCAGGTGAGGGTACGACAACGATTTAGGGGGAGCGTACGTGTGAGGGCGCGGGTTAGTGTGAGCGTACGGGTTAGGATTAGGGGACGGGTGAGGGGAAGGCTTCGGGGAAGGGTTAGGGTTAGGGTTCGGGCTAGGGTTAGGGTTAGGGGACGGGGACGGTTTAGGGTCCAGGTGAGGGTACGACAACGGTTTAGGGGGAGCGTACGTGTGAGGGCGCGGGTTAGTGGGAGCGTACGGGTTAGGATTAGGGGAAGGGTGAGGGGAAGGCTTCGGGGAAGTGTTAGGGTTAGGGTTTGGGCTAGGGTTAGGGTTAGGGGACGGGGACGGTTTAGGGTCCAGGTGAGGGTCCGACAACGGTTTAGGGGGAGCGTACGTGTGAGGGCGCGGGTTATTGTGAGCGTACGGGTTAGGATTAGGGGACGGGTGAGGGGAAGGCTTCGGGGAAGGGTTAGGGTTAGGGTTCGGGCTAGGGTTAGGGTTAGGGGACGGGGACGGTTTAGGGTCTAGGTGAGGGTACGACAACGGTTTAGGGGGAGCGTACGTGTGAGGGCGCGGGTTAGTGTGAGCGTACGGGTTAGGATTAGGGGACGGGTGAGGGGAAGGCTTCGGGGTAGGGTTAGGGTTAGGGTTCGAGCTAGGGTTAGGGTTAGGGGACGGGGACGGTTTAGGGTCCAGGTGAGGGTACGACAACGGTTTAGGGGGAGCGTACGTGTGAGGGCGCGGGTTAGTGTGAGCGTACGGGTTAGGATTAGGGGACGGGTGAGGGGAAGGCTTCGGGGAAGGGTTAGGGTTAGGGTTCGGGCTAGGGTTAGGGTTAGGGGACGGGGACGGTTTAGGGTCCAGGTGAGGGTACGACAACGGTTTAGGGGGAGCGTACGTGAGAGGGCGCGGGTTAGTGTTAGGGTACGGGTTAGGATTAGGGGACGGGTGAGGGGAAGGCTTCCGGGAAGGGTTAGGGTTAGGGTTCGGGCTAGGGTTAGGGTTAGGGGACGGGGACGGTTTAGGGTCCAGGTGAGGGTCCGACAACGGTTTAGGCGGAGCGTACGTGTGAGCGCGCGGGTTAGTGTGAGCGTACGGGTTAGGATTAGGGGACGGGTGAGGGGAAGGCTTCGGGGAAGGGTTAGGGTTAGGGTTCGGGCTAGGGTTAGGGTTAGGGGACGGGGACGGTTTAGGGTCCAGGTGAGGGTACGACAACGGTTTAGGGGGAGCGTACGTGTGAGGGTGCGGGTTAGTGTGAGCGTACGGGTTAGGATTAGGGGACGGGTGAGGGGAAGGCTTCGGGGAAGGGTTAGGGTTAGGGTTCGGGCTAGGGTTAGGGTTAGGGGACGGGGACGGTTTAGGGTCCAGGTGAGGGTACGACAACGGTTTAGGGGGAGCGTACGTGTGAGGGCGCGGGTTAGTGGGAGCGTACGGGTTAGGATTAGGGGAAGGGTGAGGGGAAGGCTTCGGGGAAGGGTTAGGGTTAGGGTTTGGGCTAGGGTTAGGGTTAGGGGACGGGGACGGTTTAGGGTCCAGGTGAGGGTACGACAACGGTTTAGGGGGAGCGTACGTGTGAGGGCGCGGGTTATTGTGAGCGTACGGGTTAGGATTAGGGGACGGGTGAGGGGAAGGCTTCGGGGAAGGGTTAGGGTTAGGGTTCGGGCTAGGGTTAGGGTTAGGGGACGGGGACGGTTTAGGGTCCAGGTGAGGGTACGACAACGGTTTAGAGGGAGCGTACGTGTGAGGGCGCGGGTTAGTGTGAGCGTACGGGTTAGGATTAGGGGACGGGTGAGGGGAAGGCTTCGGGGAAGGGTTAGGGTTAGGGTTCGGGCTAGGGTTAGGGTTAGGGGACGGGGACGGTTTAGGGTCCAGGTGAGGGTACGACAACGGTTTAGGGGGAGCGTACGTGTGAGGGCGCGGGTTAGTGTGAGCGTACGGGTTAGGATTAGGGGACGGGTGAGGGGAAGGCTTCGGGGAAGGGTTAGGGTTAGGGTTCGGGCTAGGGTTAGGGTTAGGGGACGGGGACGGTTTAGGGTCCAGGTGAGGGTACGACAACGGTTTAGGGGGAGCGTACGTGAGAGGGCGCGGGTTAGTGTTAGGGTACGGGTTAGGATTAGGGGACGGGTGAGGGGAAGGCTTCCGGGAAGGGTTAGGGTTAGGGTTCGGGCTAGGGTTAGGGTTAGGGGACGGGGACGGTTTAGGGTCCAGGTGAGGGTCCGACAACGGTTTAGGGGGAGCGTACGTGTGAGGGTGCGGGTTAGTGTGAGCGTACGGGTTAGGATTAGGGGACGGGTGAGGGGAAGGCTTCGGGGAAGGGTTAGGGTTAGGGTTCGGGCTAGGGTTAGGGTTAGGGGACGAGGACGGTTTAGGGTCCAGGTGAGGGTACGACAACGGTTTAGGGGGAGCGTACGTGTGAGGGCGCGGGTTAGTGGGAGCGTACGGGTTAGGATTAGGTGAAGGGTGAGGGGAAGGCTTCGGGGAAGGGTTAGGGTTACGGTTTGGGCTAGGGTTAGGGTTAGGGGACGGGGACGGTTTAGGGTCCAGGTGAGGGTACGACAACGGTTTAGGGGGAGCGTACGTGTGAGGGCGCGGGTTAGTGTGAGCGTACGGGTTAGGATTAGGGGACGGGTGAGGGGAAGGCTTCGGGGAAGGGTTAGGGTTAGGGTTCGGGCTAGGGTTAGGGTTAGGGGACGGGGACGGTTTAGGGTCCAGGTGAGGGTACGACAACGGTTTAGGGGGAGCGTACGTGTGAGGGCGCGGGTTAGTGGGAGCGTACGGGTTAGGATTAGGGTACGGGTGAGGGGAAGGCTTCGGAGAAGGTTTAGGGTTAGGGTTCGGGCTAGGATTAGGCTTAGGGGATGGGGACGGTTTAGGGTCCAGGTGAGGGTTCGACAACGGTTTCTGGGGAGCGTACGTGTGAGGGCGCGGGTTAGTGTGAGCGTACGGGTTAGGATTAGGGGACGGGTGAGGGGAAGGCTTCGGGGAAGGGTTAGGGTTAGGGTTCGGGCTAGGGTTAGGGGACGGGTACGGTTTAGGGTCCAGGTGAGGGTACGACAACGGTTTAGGGGGAGCGTACGTGTCAGGGCGCGACTTAGTGTGAGCGTAAGGGTTAGGATTAGGGGACGGGTGAGGGGAAGGCTTCGGGGAAGGGTTAGGGTTAGGGTTCGGGCTAGGGTTAGGGTTAGGGGACGGGGACGGTTTAGGGTCCAGGTGAGGGTCCGACAACGGTTTAGGGGGAACGTACGTGTGAGGGCGCGGGTTAGTGTGAGCGTACGGGTTAGGATTAGGGGACGGGTGAGGGGAAGGCTTCGGGGAAGGGTTAGGGTTAGGGTTCGGGCTAGGGTTAGGGTTAGGGGACGGGGACGGTTTAGGGTCCAGGTGAGGGTACGACAACGGGTTAGGGGGAGCGTACGTGAGAGGGCGCGGGTTAGTGTTAGGGTACGGGTTAGGATTAGGGGACGGGTGAGGGGAAGGCTTCCGGGAAGGGTTAGGGTTAGGGTTCGGGCTAGGGTTAGGGTTAGGGGACGGGGACGGTTTAGGGTCCAGGTGAGGGTCCGACAACGGTTTAGGGGGAGCGTACGTGTGAGGGCGCGGGTTAGTGTGAGCGTACGGGTTAGGATTAGGGGACGGGTGAGGGGAAGGCTTTGGGAAGGGTTAGGGTTAGGGTTCGGGCTAGGGTTAGGGTTAGGGGACGGGGACGGTTTAGGGTCCAGGTGAGGGTACGACAACGGTTTAGGGGGAGCGTACGTGTGAGGGCGCGGGTTAGTGGGAGCGTACGGGTTAGGATTAGGTGAAGGGTGAGGGGAAGGCTTCGGGGAAGGGTTAGGGTTAGGGTTTGGGCTAGGGTTAGGGTTAGGGGACGGGGACGGTTTAGGGTCCAGGTGAGGGTACGACAACGGTTTAGGGGGAGCGTACGTGTGAGGGCGCGGGTTAGTGTGAGCGTACGGGTTAGGATTAGGGGACGGGTGAGGGGAAGGCTTCGGGGAAGGGTTAGGGTTAGGGTTCGGGCTAGGGTTAGGGTTAGGGGACGGGGACGGTTTAGGGTCCAGGTGAGGGTACGACAACGGTTTAGGGGGAGCGTACGTGTGAGGGCGCGGGTTAGTGGGAGCGTACGGGTTAGGATTAGGGTACGGGTGAGGGGAAGGCTTCGGAGAAGGGTTAGGGTTAGGGTTCGGGCTAGGATTAGGCTTAGGGGACGGGGACGGTTTAGGGTCCAGGTGAGGGTCCGACAACGGTTTCTGGGGAGCGTACGTGTGAGGGCGCGGGTTAGTGTGAGCGTACGGGTTAGGATTAGGGGACGGGTGAGGGGAAGGCTTCGGGGAAGGGTTAGGGTTAGGGTTTGGGCTAGGGTTAGGGTTAGGGGACGGGGACGGTTTAGGGTCCAGGTGAGGGTCTGACAACGGTTTAGGGGGAGCGTACGTGTGAGGGCGCGGGTTAGTGTGAGCGTACGGGTTAGGATTAGGGGACGGGTGAGGGGAAGGCTTCGGGGAAGTGTTAGGGTTAGGGTTCGGGCTAGGGTTAGGGTTAGGGGACGGGGACGGTTTAGGGTCCAGGTGAGGGTACGACAACGGTTTAGGGGGAGCGTACGTGTGAGGGCGCGGGTTAGTGTGAGCATACGGGTTAGGATTAGGGGACGGGTGAGGGGAAGGCTTCGGGGAAGGTTTAGGGTTAGGGTTCGGGCTAGGGTTAGGGGACGGGGACGGTTTAGGGTCCAGGTGAGGGTACGACAACGGTTTAGGGGGAGCGTACGTGTCAGGGCGCGACTTAGTGTGAGCGTAAGGGTTAGGATTAGGGGACGGGTGAGGGGAAGGCTTCGGGGAAGGGTTAGGGTTAGGGTTCGGGCTAGGGTTAGGGTTAGGGGACGGGGACGGTTTAGGGTCCAGGTGAGGGTACGACAACGGTTTAGGGGGAGCGTACGTGTGAGGGCGCGGGTTAGTGTGAGCGTAGGGGTTAGGATTAGGAGACGGGTGAGGGGAAGGCTTCGGGGAAGGGTTAGGGTTAGGGTTCGGGCTAGGGTTAGGGTTAGGGGATGGGGACGGTTTAGGGTCCAGGTGAGGGTACGACAACGGTTTAGGGGGAGCGTACGTGTGAGGGCGCGGGTTATTGTGAGCGTACGGGTTGGGATTAGGGGACGGGTGAGGGGAAGGCTTCGGGGAAGGGTTAGGGTTAGGGTTCGGGCTAGGGTTAGGGTTAGGGGACGGGGACGGTTTAGGGTCCAGGTGAGGGTACGACAACGGTTTAGGGGGAGCGTACGTGTGAGGGCGCGGGTTAGTGTGAGCGTACGGGTTAGGATTAGGGGATGGGTGAGGGGAAGGCTTCGGGGAAGGGTTAGGGTTAGGGTTCGGGCTAGGGTTAGGGTTAGGGGACGGGGACGGTTTAGGGTCCAGGTGAGGGTACGACAACGGTTTAGGGGGAGCGTACGTGAGAGGGCGCGGGTTAGTGTTAGGGTACGGGTTAGGATTAGGGGACGGGTGAGGGGAAGGCTTCGGGGAAGGGTTAGGGTTAGGGTTCGGGCTAGGGTTAGGGTTAGGGGACGGGGACGGTTTAGGGTCCAGGTGAGGGTCCGACAACGTTTTAGGGGGAGCGTACGTGTGAGGGCGCGGGTTAGTGTGAGCGTACGGGTTAGGATTAGGGGACGGGTGAGGGGAAGGCTTCGGGGAAGTGTTAGGGTTAGCGTTCGGGTTAGGGTTAGGGTTAGGGGACGGGGACGGTTTAGGGTCCAGGTGAGGGTCTGACAACGGTTTAGGGGGAGCGTACGTGTGAGGGCGCGGGTTAGTGTGAGCGTACGGGTTAGGATTAGGGGACGGGTGAGGGGAAGGCTTCGGGGAAGGGTTAGGGTTAGGGTTCGGGCTAGGGTTAGGGTTAGGGGACGGGGACGGTTTAGGGTCCAGGTGAGGGTCCGACAACGGTTTAGGGGGAGCGTACGTGTGAGGGCGCGGTTTAGTGTGAGCGTACGGGTTAGGATTAGGGGACGGGTGAGGGGAAGGCTTCGGGGAAGGGTTAGGGTTAGGGTTTGGGCTAGGGTTAGGGTTAGGGGACGGGGACGGTTTAGGGTCCAGGTGAGGGTACGACAACGGTTTAGGGGGAGCGTACGTGTGAGGGCGCGGGTTAGTGTGAGCGTACGGGTTAGGATTAGGGGACGGGTGAGGGGAAGGCTTTGGGGAAGGGTTAGGGTTAGGGTTTGGGCTAGGGTTAGGGTTAGGGGACGGGGACGGTTTAGGGTCCAGGTGAGGGTACGACAACGGTTTAGGGGGAGCGTACGTGTGAGGGCGCGGGTTAGTGTGAGCGTACGGGTTAGGATTAGGGGACGGTTGAGGGGAAGGCTTCGGGGAAGGGTTAGGGTTAGGGTTCGGGCTAGGGTTAGGGTTAGGGGACGGGGACGGTTTAGGGTCCAGGTGAGGGTCCGACAACGGTTTAGGGGGAGCGTACGTGTGAGGGCGCGGGTTAGTGGGAGCGTACGGGTTAGGATTAGGGGACGGGTGAGGGGAAGGCTTCGGGGAAGGGTTAGGGTTAGGGTTCGGGCTAGAATTAGGCTTAGGGGACGGGGACGGTTTAGGGTCCAGGTGAGGGTCCGACAACGGTTTAGGGGGAGCGTACGTGTGAGGGCGCGGGTTAGTGTGAGCGTACGGGTTAGGATTAGGGGACGGGTGAGGGGAAGGCTTCGGGGAAGGGTTAGGGATAGGGTTCGGGCTAGGGTTAGGGTTAGGGGACGGGGACGGTTTAGGGTCCAGGTGAGGGTCTGACAACGGTTTAGGGGGAGCGTACGTGTGAGGGCGCGGGTTAGTGTGAGCGTACGGGTTAGGATTAGGGGACGGGTGAGGGGAAGGTTTCGGGGAAGTGTTAGGGTTAGGGTTCGGGCTAGGGTTAGGGTTAGGGGACGGGGACGGTTTAGGGTCCAGGTGAGGGTACGACAACGGTTTAGGGGGAGCGTACGTGTGAGGGCGCGGGTTAGTGTGAGCGTACGGGTTAGGATTAGGGGCCGGGTGAGGGGAAGGCTTCGGGGAAGGGTTAGGGTTAGGGTTCGGGCTAGGGTTAGGGTTAGGGGACGGGGACGGTTTAGGGTCCAGGTGAGGGTACGACAACGGTTTAGGGGGAGCGTACGTGAGAGGGCCCGGGTTAGTGTTAGGGTACGGGTTAGGATTAGGGGACGGGTGAGGGGAAGGCTTCGGGGAAGGGTTAGGCTTAGGGTTCGGGCTAGGGTTAGGGTTAGGGGACGGGGACGGTTTAGGGTCCAGGTGAGGGTACGACAACGGTTTAGGGGGAGCGTACATGTGAGGGCGCGGGTTAGTGTGAGCGTACGGGTTAGGATTAGGGGACGGGTGAGGGGAAGGCTTCGGGGAAGTGTTAGGGTTAGGGTTTGGGCTAGGGTTAGGGTTAGGGGATGGGGACGGTTTAGGGTCCAGGTGAGGGTACGACAACGGTTTAGGGGGAGCGTACGTGTGAGGGCGCGGGTTAGTGTGAGCGTACGGGTTAGGATTAGGAGACGGGTGAGGGGAAGGCTTCGGGGAAGGGTTAGGGTTAGGGTTCGGGCTAGGGTTAGGGTTAGGGGACGGGGACGGTTTAGGGTCCAGGTGAGGGTACGACAACGGTTTAGGGGGAGCGTACGTGTGAGGGCGCGGGTTAGTGTGAGCGTACGGGTTAGGATTAGGGGACGGGTGAGGGGAAGGCTTCGGGGAAGGGTTAGGGTTAGGGTTTGGGCTAGGGTTAGGGTTAGGGGACGGGGACAGTTTAGGGTCCAGGTGAGGGTACGACAACGGTTTAGGGGGAGCGTACGTGTGAGGGCGCCGGTTAGTGTGAGCGTACGGGTTAGGATTAGGGGACGGGTGAGGGGAAGGCTTCGGGGAATGGTTAGGGTTAGGGTTTGGGCTAGGGTTAGGGTTAGGGGACGGGGACGGTTTAGGGTCCAGGTGAGGGTACGACAACGGTTTAGGGGGAGCGTACGTGTGAGGGCGCGGGTTAGTGTGAGCGTACGGGTTAGGATTAGGGGACGGGTGAGGGGAAGGCTTCGGGGAAGGGTTAGGGTTAGGGTTCGGGCTAGGGTTAGGGTTAGGGGACGGGGACGGTTTAGGGTCCAGGTGAGGGTCCGACAACGGTTTAGGGGGAGCGTACATGTGAGGGCACGGGTTAGTGTGAGCGTACGGGTTAGGATTAGGGGACGGGTGAGGGGAAGGCTTCGGGGAAGTGTTAGGGTTAGGGTTCGGGCTAGGTTTAGGGGACGGGGACAGTTTAGGGTCCAGGTGAGGGTACGACAACGGTTTAGGGGGAGCGTACGTGTGAGGGCACGGGTTAGTGTGAGCGTACGGGTTAGGATTAGGAGACGGGTGAGGGGAAGGCTTCGGGGAAGGGTTAGGGTTAGGGTTCGGGCTAGGGTTAGGGTTAGGGGACGGGGTCGGTTTAGGGTCCAGGTGAGGGTACGACAACGGTTTAGGGGGAGCGTACGTGTGAGGGCGCGGGTTAGTGTGAGCGTACGGGTTAGGATTAGGGGACGGGTGAGGGAAGGCATTGGGGAAGGGTTAGGGTTCGGGCTAGGGTTAGGGTTAGGGGACGGGGACGGTTTAGGGTCCAGGTGAGGGTACGACAACGGTTTAGGGGGAGCGTACGTGTGAGGGCGCGGGTTAGTGTGAGCGTACGGGTTAGGATTAGGGGACGGGTGAGGGGAAGTCTTCGGGGAAGGGTTAGGGTTAGGGTTCGGGCTAGGGTTAGGGTTAGGGGACGGGGACGGTTTAGGGTCCAGGTGAGGGTACGACAACGGTTTAGGGGGAGCGTACGTGTGAGGGCGCGGGTTAGTGTGAGCGTACGGGTTAGGATTAGGGGACGGGTGAAGGGAAGGCTTCGGGGAAGGGTTAGGGTTCGGGCTAGTGTTAGGGTTAGGGGACGGGGACGGTTTAGGGTCCAGGTGAGGGTACGACAACGGTTTAGGGGGAGCGTACGTGTGAGGGCGCGGGTTAGTGTGAGCGTACGGGTTAGGATTAGGGGACGGGTGAGGGGAAGGCTTCGGGGAAGGGTTAGGGTTAGGGTTCGGGCTAGGTTTAGGGTTAGGGGACGGGGACGGTTTAGGGTCCAGGTGAGGGTACGACAACGGTTTAGGGGGAGCGTACGTGTGAGGGCGCGGGTTAGTGTGAGCGTACGGTTTAGTATTAGGGGACAGGTGAGGGGAAGGCTTCGGGGAAGGGTTAGGGTTAGGGTTCGGGCTAGGGTTAGGGTTAGGGGACGGGGACGGTTTAGGGTCCAGGTGAGGGTCCGACAACGGTTTAGGGGGAGCGTACGTGTGAGGGCGCGGGTTAGTGTGAGCGTACGGGTTAGGATTAGGGGACGGGTGAGGGGAAGGCTTCGGGGAAGGGTTAGGGTTAGGGTTCGGGCTAGGGTTAGGGTTAGGGGACGGGGACGGTTTAGGGTCCAGGTGAGGGTACGACAACGGTTTAGGGGGAGCGTACGTGTGAGGGCGCGGGTTAGTGTGAGCGTACGGGTTAGGATTAGGGGACGGGTGAGGGGAAGGCTTCGGGGAAGGGTTAGGGTTCGGCCTAGGGTTAGGGTTAGGGGACGGGGACGGTTTAGGGTCCAGGTGAGGGTACGACAACGGTTTAGGGGGAGCGTACGTGTGAGGGCGCGGGTTAGTGTGAGCGTACGGGTTAGGATTAGGAGACGGGTGAGGGGAAGGCTTCGGGGAAGGGTTAGGGTTAGGGTTCGGGCTAGTGTTAGGGTTAGGGGACGGGGACGGTTTCGGGTCCAGGTGAGGGTACGACAACGGTTTAGGGGGAGCGTACGTGTGAGGGCGCGGGTTAGTGTGAGCGTACGGTTTAGGATTAGGGGACAGGTGAGGGGAAGGCTTCGGGGAAGGGTTAGGGTTAGGGTTTGGGCTAGGGTTAGGGTTAGGGGACGGGGACGGTTTAGGGTCCAGGTGAGGGTCCGACAACGGTTTAGGGGGAGCGTACGTGTGAGGGCGCGGGTTAGTGTGAGCGTACGGGTTAGGATTAGGGGACGGGTGAGGGGAAGGCTTCGGGGAAGGGTTAGGGTTAGGGTTCGGGCTAGGGTTAGGGTTAGGGGACGGGGACGGTTTAGGGTCCAGGTGAGGGTACGACAACGGTTTAGGGGGAGCGTACGTGTGAGGGCGCGGGTTAGTGTGAGCGTACGGTTTAGGATTAGGGGACAGGTGAGGGGAAGGCTTCGGGGAAGGGTTAGGGTTAGGGTTCGGGCTAGGGTTAGGGTTAGGGGACGGGGACGGTTTAGGGTCCAGGTGAGGGTCCGACAACGGTTTAGGTGGAGCGTACGTGTGAGGGCGCGGGTTAGTGTGAGCGTACGGGTTAGAATTAGGGGACGGGTGAGGGGAAGGCTTCAGGGAAGGGTTAGGGTTAGGGTTCGGGTTAGGGTTAGGGTTAGGGGACGGGGACGGTTTAGGATCCAGGTGAGGGTACGACAACGGTTTAGGGGGAGTGTACGTGTGAGGGCGCGGGTTAGTGTGAGCGTACGGGTTAGGATTAGGGGACGGGTGAGGGGAAGGCTTCGGGGAAGGGTTAGGGTTAGGGTTCGGGCTAGGGTTAGGGTTAGGGGACGGGGACGGTTTAGGGTCCAGGTGAGGGTCCGACAACGGTTTAGGGGGAGCGTACATGTGAGGGCGCGGGTTAGTGTGAGCGTACGGGTTAGGATTAGGGGACGGGTGAGGGGAAGGCTTCGGGGAAGTGTTAGGGTTAGGGTTCGGGCTAGGGTTAGGGTTAGGGGACGGGGACGGTTTAGGGTCCAGGTGAGGGTACGACAACGGTTTAGGGGGAGCGTACGTGTGAGGGCGCGGGTTAGTGTGAGCGTACGGGTTAGGATTAGGGGACGGGTGAGGGGAAGGCTTCGGGGAAGGGTTAGGGTTAGGGTTCGGGCTAGGGTTAGGGTTAGGGGACGGGGACGGTTTAGGGTCCAGGTGAGGGTACGACAACGGTTTAGGGGGAGCGTACGTGTGAGGGCGCGGGTTAGTGTGAGCGTACGGGTTAGGATTAGGGGACGGGTGAGGGGAAGGCTTCGGGGAAGGGTTAGGGTTAGGGTTCGGGCTAGGGTTAGGGTTAGGGGACGGGGACGGTTTAGGGTCCAGGTGAGGGTACGACAACGGTTTAGGGGGAGCGTACGTGAGAGGGCGCGGGTTAGTGTTAGGGTACGGGTTAGGATTAGGGGACGGGTGAGGGGAAGGCTTCCGGGAAGGGTTAGGGTTAGGGTTCGGGCTAGGGTTAGGGTTAGGGGACGGGGACGGTTTAGGGTCCAGGTGAGGGTCCGACAACGGTTTAGGGGGAGCGTACGTGTGAGGGCGCGGGTTAGTGTGAGCGTACGGGTTAGGATTAGGGGACGGGTGAGGGGAAGGCTTCGGGGAAGGGTTAGGGTTAGGGTTCGGGCTAGGGTTAGGGTTAGGGGACGGGGACGGTTTAGGGTCCAGGTGAGGGTACGACAACGGTTTAGGGGGAGCGTACGTGTGCGGGCGCGGGTTAGTGGGAGCGTACGGGTTAGGATTAGGTGAAGGGTGAGGGGAAGGCTTCGGGGAAGGGTTAGGGTTAGGGTTTGGGCTAGGGTTAGGGTTAGGGGACGGGGACGGTTTAGGGTCCAGGTGAGGGTACGACAACGGTTTAGGGGGAGCGTACGTGTGAGGGCGCGGGTTAGTGTGAGCGTACGGGTTAGGATTAGGGGACGGGTGAGGGGAAGGCTTCGGGGAAGGGTTAGGGTTAGGGTTCGGGCTAGGGTTAGGGTTAGGGGACGGGGACGGTTTAGGGTCCAGGTGAGGGTACGACAACGGTTTAGGGGGAGCGTACGTGTGAGGGCGCGGGTTAGTGGGAGCGTACGGGTTAGGATTAGGGTACGGGTGAGGGGAAGGCTTCGGAGAAGGGTTAGGGTTAGGGTTCGGGCTAGGATTAGGCTTAGGGGACGGGGACGGTTTAGGGTCCAGGTGAGGGTCCGACAACGGTTTCTGGGGAGCGTACGTGTGAGGGCGCGGGTTAGTGTGAGCGTACGGGTTAGGATTAGGGGACGGGTGAGGGGAAGGCTTCGGGGAAGGGTTAGGGTTAGGGTTCGGGCTAGGGTTAGGGGACGGGGACGGTTTAGGGTCCAGGTGAGGGTACGACAACGGTTTAGGGGGAGCGTACGTGTCAGGGCGCGACTTAGTGTGAGCGTAAGGGTTAAGATTAGGGGACGGGTGAGGGGAAGGCTTCGGGGAAGGGTTAGGGTTAGGGTTCGGGCTAGGGTTAGGGTTAGGGGACGGGGACGGTTTAGGGTCCAGGTGAGGGTACGACAACGGTTTAGGGGGAGCGTACGTGTGAGGGTGCGGGTTAGTGTGAGCGTAGGGGTTAGGATTAGGAGACGGGTGAGGGGAAGGCTTCGGGGAAGGGTTAGGGTTAGGGTTCGGGCTAGGGTTAGGGTTAGGGGATGGGGACGGTTTAGGGTCCAGGTGAGGGTACGACAACGGTTTAGGGGGAGCGTACGTGTGAGGGCGCGGGTTATTGTGAGCGTACGGGTTAGAATTAGGGGACGGGTGAGGGGAAGGCTTCGGGGAAGGGTTAGGGTTAGGGTTCGGGCTAGGGTTAGGGTTAGGGGACGGGGACGGTTTAGGGTCCAGGTGAGCGTACGACAACGGTTTAGGGGGAGCGTACGTGTGAGGGCGCGGGTTAGTGTGAGCGTACGGGTTAGGATTAGGGGACGGGTGAGGGGAAGGCTTCGGGGAAGGGTTAGGGTTAGGGTTCGGGCTAGGGTTAGGGTTAGGGGACGGGGACGGTTTAGGGTCCAGGTGAGGGTACGACAACGGTTTAGGGGGAGCGTACGTGTGAGGGCGCGGGTTAGTGTGAGCGTACGGGTTAGGATTAGGGGACGGGTGAGGGGAAGGCTTCGGGGAAGGGTTAGGGTTCGGGCTAGGGTTAGGGTTAGGGGACGGGGACGGTTTAGGGTCCAGGTGAGGGTACGACAACGGTTTAGGGGGAGCGTACGTGTGAGGGCGCGGGTTAGTGTGAGCGTACGGGTTAGGATTAGGGGACGGGTGAGGGGAAGGCTTCGGGGAAGGGTTAGGGTTAGGGTTCGGGCTAGGTTTAGGGTTAGGGGACGGGGACGGTTTAGGGTCCAGGTGAGGGTACGACAACGGTTTAGGGGGAGCGTACGTGTGAGGGCGCGGGTTAGTGTGAGCGTACGGTTTAGTATTAGGGGACAGGTGAGGGGAAGGCTTCGGGGAAGGGTTAGGGTTAGGGTTCGGGCTAGGGTTAGGGTTAGGGGACGGGGACGGTTTAGGGTCCAGGTGAGGGTCCGACAACGGTTTAGGGGGAGCGTACGTGTGAGGGCGCGGGTTAGTGTGAGCGTACGGGTTAGGATTAGGGGACGGGTGAGGGGAAGGCTTCGGGGAAGGGTTAGGGTTAGGGTTCGGGCTAGGGTTACGGTTAGGGGACGGGGACGGTTTAGGGTCCAGGTGAGGGTACGACAACGGTTTAGGGGGAGCGTACGTGTGAGGGCGCGGGTTAGTGTGAGCGTACGGGTTAGGATTAGGGGACGGGTGAGGGGAAGGCTTCGGGGAAGGGTTAGGGTTCGGGCTAGGGTTAGGGTTAGGGGACGGGGACGGTTTAGGGTCCAGGTGAGGGTACGACAACGGTTTAGGGGGAGCGTACGTGTGAGGGCGCGGGTTAGTGTGAGCGTACGGGTTAGGATTAGGAGACGGGTGAGGGGAAGGCTTCGGGGAAGGGTTAGGGTTAGGGTTCGGGCTAGTGTTAGGGTTAGGGGACGGGGACGGTTTCGGGTCCAGGTGAGGGTACGACAACGGTTTAGGGGGAGCGTACGTGTGAGGGCGCGGGTTAGTGTGAGCGTACGGTTTATGATTAGGGGACAGGTGAGGGGAAGGCTTCGGGGAAGGGTTAGGGTTAGGGTTTGGGCTAGGGTTAGGGTTAGGGGACGGGGACGGTTTAGGGTCCAGGTGAGGGTCCGACAACGGTTTAGGGGGAGCGTACGTGTGAGGGCGCGGGTTAGTGTGAGCGTACGGGTTAGGATTAGGGGACGGGTGAGGGGAAGGCTTCGGGGAAGGGTTAGGGTTAGGGTTCGGGCTAGGGTTAGGGTTAGGGGACGGGGACGGTTTAGGGTCCAGTTGAGGGTACGACAACGGTTTAGGGGGAGCGTACGTGTGAGGGCGCGGGTTAGTGTGAGCGTACGGTTTAGGATTAGGGGACAGGTGAGGGGAAGGCTTCGGGGAAGGGTTAGGGTTAGGGTTCGGGCTAGGGTTAGGGTTAGGGGATGGGGACGGTTTAGGGTCCAGGTGAGGGTACGACAACGGTTTAGGGGGAGCGTACGTGTGAGGGCGCGGGTTATTGTGAGCGTACGGGTTAGAATTAGGGGACGGGTGAGGGGAAGGCTTCGGGGAAGGGTTAGGGTTAGGGTTCGGGCTAGGGTTAGGGTTAGGGGACGGGGACGGTTTAGGGTCCAGGTGAGGGTACGACAACGGTTTAGGGGGAGCGTACGTGTGAGGGCGCGGGTTAGTGTGAGCGTACGGGTTAGGATTAGGGGACGGGTGAGGGGAAGGCTTCGGGGAAGGGTTAGGGTTAGGGTTCGGGCTAGGGTTAGGGTTAGGGGACGGGGACGGTTTAGGGTCCAGGTGAGGGTACGACAACGGTTTAGGGGGAGCGTACGTGTGAGGGCGCGGGTTAGTGGGAGCGTACGGGTTAGGATTAGGGTACGGGTGAGGGGAAGGCTTCGGAGAAGGGTTAGGGTTAGGGTTCGGGCTAGGATTAGGCTTAGGGGACGGGGACGGTTTAGGGTCCAGGTGAGGGTCCGACAACGGTTTCTGGGGAGCGTACGTGTGAGGGCGCGGGTTAGTGTGAGCGTACGGGTTAGGATTAGGGGACGGGTGAGGGGAAGGCTTCGGGGAAGGGTTAGGGTTAGGGTTCGGGCTAGGGTTAGGGGACGGGGACGGTTTAGGGTCCAGGTGAGGGTACGACAACGGTTTAGGGGGAGCGTACGTGTCAGGGCGCGACTTAGTGTGAGCGTAAGGGTTAGGATTAGGGGACGGGTGAGGGGAAGGCTTCGGGGAAGGGTTAGGGTTAGGGTTCGGGCTAGGGTTAGGGTTAGGGGACGGGGACGGTTTAGGGTCCAGGTGAGGGTACGACAACGGTTTAGGGGGAGCGTACGTGTGAGGGTGCGGGTTAGTGTGAGCGTAGGGGTTAGGATTAGGAGACGGGTGAGGGGAAGGCTTCGGGGAAGGGTTAGGGTTAGGGTTCGGGCTAGGGTTAGGGTTAGGGGATGGGGACGGTTTAGGGTCCAGGTGAGGGTACGACAACGGTTTAGGGGGAGCGTACGTGTGAGGGCGCGGGTTATTGTGAGCGTACGGGTTAGAATTAGGGGACGGGTGAGGGGAAGGCTTCGGGGAAGGGTTAGGGTTAGGGTTCGGGCTAGGGTTAGGGTTAGGGGACGGGGACGGTTTAGGGTCCAGGTGAGCGTACGACAACGGTTTAGGGGGAGCGTACGTGTGAGGGCGCGGGTTAGTGTGAGCGTACGGGTTAGGATTAGGGGACGGGTGAGGGGAAGGCTTCGGGGAAGGGTTAGGGTTAGGGTTCGGGCTAGGGTTAGGGTTAGGGGACGGGGACGGTTTAGGGTCCAGGTGAGGGTACGACAACGGTTTAGGGGGAGCGTACGTGTGAGGGCGCGGGTTAGTGTGAGCGTACGGGTTAGGATTAGGGGACGGGTGAGGGGAAGGCTTCGGGGAAGGGTTAGGGTTCGGGCTAGGGTTAGGGTTAGGGGACGGGGACGGTTTAGGGTCCAGGTGAGGGTACGACAACGGTTTAGGGGGAGCGTACGTGTGAGGGCGCGGGTTAGTGTGAGCGTACGGGTTAGGATTAGGGGACGGGTGAGGGGAAGGCTTCGGGGAAGGGTTAGGGTTAGGGTTCGGGCTAGGTTTAGGGTTAGGGGACGGGGACGGTTTAGGGTCCAGGTGAGGGTACGACAACGGTTTAGGGGGAGCGTACGTGTGAGGGCGCGGGTTAGTGTGAGCGTACGGTTTAGTATTAGGGGACAGGTGAGGGGAAGGCTTCGGGGAAGGGTTAGGGTTAGGGTTCGGGCTAGGGTTAGGGTTAGGGGACGGGGACGGTTTAGGGTCCAGGTGAGGGTCCGACAACGGTTTAGGGGGAGCGTACGTGTGAGGGCGCGGGTTAGTGTGAGCGTACGGGTTAGGATTAGGGGACGGGTGAGGGGAAGGCTTCGGGGAAGGGTTAGGGTTAGGGTTCGGGCTAGGGTTACGGTTAGGGGACGGGGACGGTTTAGGGTCCAGGTGAGGGTACGACAACGGTTTAGGGGGAGCGTACGTGTGAGGGCGCGGGTTAGTGTGAGCGTACGGGTTAGGATTAGGGGACGGGTGAGGGGAAGGCTTCGGGGAAGGGTTAGGGTTCGGGCTAGGGTTAGGGTTAGGGGACGGGGACGGTTTAGGGTCCAGGTGAGGGTACGACAACGGTTTAGGGGGAGCGTACGTGTGAGGGCGCGGGTTAGTGTGAGCGTACGGGTTAGGATTAGGAGACGGGTGAGGGGAAGGCTTCGGGGAAGGGTTAGGGTTAGGGTTCGGGCTAGTGTTAGGGTTAGGGGACGGGGACGGTTTCGGGTCCAGGTGAGGGTACGACAACGGTTTAGGGGGAGCGTACGTGTGAGGGCGCGGGTTAGTGTGAGCGTACGGTTTATGATTAGGGGACAGGTGAGGGGAAGGCTTCGGGGAAGGGTTAGGGTTAGGGTTTGGGCTAGGGTTAGGGTTAGGGGACGGGGACGGTTTAGGGTCCAGGTGAGGGTCCGACAACGGTTTAGGGGGAGCGTACGTGTGAGGGCGCGGGTTAGTGTGAGCGTACGGGTTAGGATTAGGGGACGGGTGAGGGGAAGGCTTCGGGGAAGGGTTAGGGTTAGGGTTCGGGCTAGGGTTAGGGTTAGGGGACGGGGACGGTTTAGGGTCCAGTTGAGGGTACGACAACGGTTTAGGGGGAGCGTACGTGTGAGGGCGCGGGTTAGTGTGAGCGTACGGTTTAGGATTAGGGGACAGGTGAGGGGAAGGCTTCGGGGAAGGGTTAGGGTTAGGGTTCGGGCTAGGGTTAGGGTTAGGGGATGGGGACGGTTTAGGGTCCAGGTGAGGGTACGACAACGGTTTAGGGGGAGCGTACGTGTGAGGGCGCGGGTTATTGTGAGCGTACGGGTTAGAATTAGGGGACGGGTGAGGGGAAGGCTTCGGGGAAGGGTTAGGGTTAGGGTTCGGGCTAGGGTTAGGGTTAGGGGACGGGGACGGTTTAGGGTCCAGGTGAGGGTACGACAACGGTTTAGGGGGAGCGTACGTGTGAGGGCGCGGGTTAGTGTGAGCGTACGGGTTAGGATTAGGGGACGGGTGAGGGGAAGGCTTCGGGGAAGGGTTAGGGTTAGGGTTCGGGCTAGGGTTAGGGTTAGGGGACGGGGACGGTTTAGGGTCCAGGTGAGGGTACGACAACGGTTTAGGGGGAGCGTACGTGTGAGGGCGCGGGTTAGTGTGAGCGTACGGGTTAGGATTTTGGGACGGGTGAGGGGAAGGCTTCGGGGAAGGGTTAGGGTTAGGGTTCGGGCTAGGGTTAGGGTTAGGGGACGGGGACGGTTTAGGGTCCAGGTGAGGGTACGACAACGGTTTAGGGGGAGCGTACGTGTGAGGGCGCGGGTTAGTGGGAGCGTACGGGTTAGGATTAGGGGACGGGTGAGGGGAAGGCTTCGGGGAAGGGTTAGGGTTAGGGTTTGGGCTAGGGTTAGGGTTAGGGGACGGGGACGGTTTAGGGTCCAGGTGAGGGTACGACAACGGTTTAGGGGGAGCGTACGTGTGAGGGCGCGGGTTAGTGTGAGCGTACGGGTTAGGATTAGGGGACGGGTGAGGGGAAGGCTTCGGGGAAGGGTTAGGGTTAGGGTTCGGGCTAGGGTTAGGGTTAGGGGACGGGGACGGTTTAGGGTCCAGGTGAGGGTACGACAACGGTTTAGGGGGAGCGTACGTGTGAGGGCGCGGGTTAGTGGGAGCGTACGGGTTAGGATTAGGGTACGGGTGAGGGGAAGGCTTCGGAGAAGGGTTAGGGTTAGGGTTCGGGCTAGGATTAGGCTTAGGGGACGGGGACGGTTTAGGGTCCAGGTGAGGGTCCGACAACGGTTTCTGGGGAGCGTACGTGTGAGGGCGCGGGTTAGTGTGAGCGTACGGGTTAGGATTAGGGGACGGGTGAGGGGAAGGCTTCGGGGAAGGGTTAGGGTTAGGGTTCGGGCTAGGGTTAGGGGACGGGGACGGTTTAGGGTCCAGGTGAGGGTACGACAACGGTTTAGGGGGAGCGTACGTGTCAGGGCGCGACTTAGTGTGAGCGTAAGGGTTAGGATTAGGGGACGGGTGAGGGGAAGGCTTCGGGGAAGGGTTAGGGTTAGGGTTCGGGCTAGGGTTAGGGTTAGGGGACGGGGACGGTTTAGGGTCCAGGTGAGGGTACGACAACGGTTTAGGGGGAGCGTACGTGTGAGGGTGCGGGTTAGTGTGAGCGTAGGGGTTAGGATTAGGAGACGGGTGAGGGGAAGGCTTCGGGGAAGGGTTAGGGTTAGGGTTCGGGCTAGGGTTAGGGTTAGGGGATGGGGACGGTTTAGGGTCCAGGTGAGGGTACGACAACGGTTTAGGGGGAGCGTACGTGTGAGGGCGCGGGTTATTGTGAGCGTACGGGTTAGAATTAGGGGACGGGTGAGGGGAAGGCTTCGGGGAAGGGTTAGGGTTAGGGTTCGGGCTAGGGTTAGGGTTAGGGGACGGGGACGGTTTAGGGTCCAGGTGAGCGTACGACAACGGTTTAGGGGGAGCGTACGTGTGAGGGCGCGGGTTAGTGTGAGCGTACGGGTTAGGATTAGGGGACGGGTGAGGGGAAGGCTTCGGGGAAGGGTTAGGGTTAGGGTTCGGGCTAGGGTTAGGGTTAGGGGACGGGGACGGTTTAGGGTCCAGGTGAGGGTACGACAACGGTTTAGGGGGAGCGTACGTGTGAGGGCGCGGGTTAGTGTGAGCGTACGGGTTAGGATTAGGGGACGGGTGAGGGGAAGGCTTCGGGGAAGGGTTAGGGTTCGGGCTAGGGTTAGGGTTAGGGGACGGGGACGGTTTAGGGTCCAGGTGAGGGTACGACAACGGTTTAGGGGGAGCGTACGTGTGAGGGCGCGGGTTAGTGTGAGCGTACGGGTTAGGATTAGGGGACGGGTGAGGGGAAGGCTTCGGGGAAGGGTTAGGGTTAGGGTTCGGGCTAGGTTTAGGGTTAGGGGACGGGGACGGTTTAGGGTCCAGGTGAGGGTACGACAACGGTTTAGGGGGAGCGTACGTGTGAGGGCGCGGGTTAGTGTGAGCGTACGGTTTAGTATTAGGGGACAGGTGAGGGGAAGGCTTCGGGGAAGGGTTAGGGTTAGGGTTCGGGCTAGGGTTAGGGTTAGGGGACGGGGACGGTTTAGGGTCCAGGTGAGGGTCCGACAACGGTTTAGGGGGAGCGTACGTGTGAGGGCGCGGGTTAGTGTGAGCGTACGGGTTAGGATTAGGGGACGGGTGAGGGGAAGGCTTCGGGGAAGGGTTAGGGTTAGGGTTCGGGCTAGGGTTACGGTTAGGGGACGGGGACGGTTTAGGGTCCAGGTGAGGGTACGACAACGGTTTAGGGGGAGCGTACGTGTGAGGGCGCGGGTTAGTGTGAGCGTACGGGTTAGGATTAGGGGACGGGTGAGGGGAAGGCTTCGGGGAAGGGTTAGGGTTCGGGCTAGGGTTAGGGTTAGGGGACGGGGACGGTTTAGGGTCCAGGTGAGGGTACGACAACGGTTTAGGGGGAGCGTACGTGTGAGGGCGCGGGTTAGTGTGAGCGTACGGGTTAGGATTAGGAGACGGGTGAGGGGAAGGCTTCGGGGAAGGGTTAGGGTTAGGGTTCGGGCTAGTGTTAGGGTTAGGGGACGGGGACGGTTTCGGGTCCAGGTGAGGGTACGACAACGGTTTAGGGGGAGCGTACGTGTGAGGGCGCGGGTTAGTGTGAGCGTACGGTTTATGATTAGGGGACAGGTGAGGGGAAGGCTTCGGGGAAGGGTTAGGGTTAGGGTTTGGGCTAGGGTTAGGGTTAGGGGACGGGGACGGTTTAGGGTCCAGGTGAGGGTCCGACAACGGTTTAGGGGGAGCGTACGTGTGAGGGCGCGGGTTAGTGTGAGCGTACGGGTTAGGATTAGGGGACGGGTGAGGGGAAGGCTTCGGGGAAGGGTTAGGGTTAGGGTTCGGGCTAGGGTTAGGGTTAGGGGACGGGGACGGTTTAGGGTCCAGTTGAGGGTACGACAACGGTTTAGGGGGAGCGTACGTGTGAGGGCGCGGGTTAGTGTGAGCGTACGGTTTAGGATTAGGGGACAGGTGAGGGGAAGGCTTCGGGGAAGGGTTAGGGTTAGGGTTCGGGCTAGGGTTAGGGTTAGGGGATGGGGACGGTTTAGGGTCCAGGTGAGGGTACGACAACGGTTTAGGGGGAGCGTACGTGTGAGGGCGCGGGTTATTGTGAGCGTACGGGTTAGAATTAGGGGACGGGTGAGGGGAAGGCTTCGGGGAAGGGTTAGGGTTAGGGTTCGGGCTAGGGTTAGGGTTAGGGGACGGGGACGGTTTAGGGTCCAGGTGAGGGTACGACAACGGTTTAGGGGGAGCGTACGTGTGAGGGCGCGGGTTAGTGTGAGCGTACGGGTTAGGATTAGGGGACGGGTGAGGGGAAGGCTTCGGGGAAGGGTTAGGGTTAGGGTTCGGGCTAGGGTTAGGGTTAGGGGACGGGGACGGTTTAGGGTCCAGGTGAGGGTACGACAACGGTTTAGGGGGAGCGTACGTGTGAGGGCGCGGGTTAGTGTGAGCGTACGGGTTAGGATTTTGGGACGGGTGAGGGGAAGGCTTCGGGGAAGGGTTAGGGTTAGGGTTCGGGCTAGGGTTAGGGTTAGGGGACGGGGACGGTTTAGGGTCCAGGTGAGGGTACGACAACGGTTTAGGGGGAGCGTACGTGTGAGGGCGCGGGTTAGTGGGAGCGTACGGGTTAGGATTAGGGGACGGGTGAGGGGAAGGCTTCGGGGAAGGGTTAGGGTTAGGGTTTGGGCTAGGGTTAGGGTTAGGGGACGGGGACGGTTTAGGGTCCAGGTGAGGGTCCGACAACGGTTTAGGGGGAGCGTACGTGTGAGGGTGCGGGTTATTGTGAGCGTACGGGTTAGGATTAGGGGACGGGTGAGGGGAAGGCTTCGGGGAAGGGTTAGGGTTAGGGTTCGGGCTAGGGTTAGGGTTAGGGGACGGGGACGGTTTAGGGTCCAGGTGAGGGTACGACAACGGTTTAGGGGGAGCGTACGTGTGAGGGCGCGGGTTAGTGTGAGCGTACGGGTTAGGATTAGGGGACGGGTGAGGGGAAGGCTTCGGGGAAGGGTTAGGGTTAGGGTTCGGGCTAGGGTTAGGGTTAGGGGACGGGGACGGTTTAGGGTCCAGGTGAGGGTCCGACAACGGTTTAGGGGGAGCGTACGTGTGAGGGCGCGGGTTAGTGTGAGCGTACGGGTTAGGATTAGGGGACGGGTGAGGGGAAGGCTTCGGGGAAGGGTTAGGGTTAGGGTTCGGGCTAGGGTTAGGGTTAGGGGACGGGGACGGTTTAGGGTCCAGGTGAGGGTACGACAACGGTTTAGGGGGAGCGTACGTGAGAGGGCGCGGGTTAGTGTTAGGGTACGGGTTAGGATTAGGGGACGGGTGAGGGGAAGGCTTCCGGGAAGGGTTAGGGTTAGGGTTCGGGCTAGGGTTAGGGTTAGGGGACGGCTACGGTTTAGGGTCCAGGTGAGGGTCCGACAACGGTTTAGGGGGAGCGTACGTGTGAGGGCGCGGGTTAGTGTGAGCGTACGGGTTAGGATTAGGGGACGGGTGAGGGGAAGGCTTTGGGGAAGGGTTAGGGTTAGGGTTCGGGCTAGGGTTAGGGTTAGGGGACGGGGACGGTTTAGGGTCCAGGTGAGGGTACGACAACGGTTTAGGGGGAGCGTACGTGTGAGGGCGCGGGTTAGTGGGAGCGTACGGGTTAGGATTAGGGGACGGGTGAGGGGAAGGCTTCGGGGAAGTGTTAGGGTTAGGGTTCGGGCTAGGGTTAGGGTTAGGGGACGGGGACGGTTTAGGGTCCAGGTGAGGGTACGACAACGGTTTAGGGGGAGCGTACGTGTGAGGGCGCGGGTTAGTGTGAGCATACGGGTTAGGATTAGGGGACGGGTGAGGGGAAGGCTTCGGGGAAGGGTTAGGGTTAGGGTTCGGGCTAGGGTTAGGGGACGGGGACGGTTTAGGGTCCAGGTGAGGGTACGACAACGGTTTAGGGGGAGCGTACGTGTCAGGGCGCGACTTAGTGTGAGCGTAAGGGTTAGGATTAGGGGACGGGTGAGGGGAAGGCTTCGGGGAAGGGTTAGGGTTAGGGTTCGGGCTAGGGCTAGGGTTAGGGGACGGGGACGGTTTAGGGTCCAGGTGAGGGTACGACAACGGTTTAGGGGGAGCGTACGTGTGAGGGCGCGGGTTAGTGTGAGCGTAGGGGTTAGGATTAGGAGACGGGTGAGGGGAAGGCTTCGGGGAAGGGTTAGGGTTAGGGTTCGGGCTAGGGTTAGGGTTAGGGGATGGGGACGGTTTAGGGTCCAGGTGAGGGTACGACAACGGTTTAGGGGGAGCGTACGTGTGAGGGCGCGGGTTATTGTGAGCGTACGGGTTAGGATTAGGGGACGGGTGAGGGGAAGGCTTCGGGGAAGGGTTAGGGTTAGGGTTCGGGCTAGGGTTAGGGTTAGGGGACGGGGACGGTTTAGGGTCCAGGTGAGGGTACGACAACGGTTTAGGGGGAGCGTACGTGTGAGGGCGCGGGTTAGTGTGAGCGTACGGGTTAGGATTAGGGGACGGGTGAGGGGAAGGCTTCGGGGAAGGGTTAGGGTTAGGGTTCGGGCTAGGGTTAGGGTTAGGGGACGGGGACGGTTTAGGGTCCAGGTGAGGGTACGACAACGGTTTAGGGGGAGCGTACGTGAGAGGGCGCGGGTTAGTGTTAGGGTACGGGTTAGGATTAGGGGACGGGTGAGGGGAAGGCTTCGGGGAAGGGTTAGGGTTAGGGTTCGGGCTAGGGTTAGGGTTAGGGGACGGGGACGGTTTAGGGTCCAGGTGAGGGTCCGACAACGGTTTAGGGGGAGCGTACGTGTGAGGGCGCGGGTTAGTGTGAGCGTACGGGTTAGGATTAGGGGACGGGTGAGGGGAAGGCTTCGGGGAAGTGTTAGGGTTAGGGTTGGGGCTAGGGTTAGGGTTAGGGGACGGGGACGGTTTAGGGTCCAGGTGAGGGTACGACAACGGTTTAGGGGGAGCGTACGTGTGAGGGCGCGGGTTAGTGTGAGCGTACGGGTTAGGATTAGGGGACGGGTGAGGGGAAGGCTTTGGGGAAGGGTTAGGGTTAGGGTTTGGGCTAGGGTTAGGGTTAGGGGACGGGGACGGTTTAGGGTCCAGGTGAGGGTACAACAACGGTTTAGGGGGAGCGTACGAGTGAGGGCGCGGGTTAGTGTGAGCGTACGGGTTAGGTTTAGGGGACGGTTGAGGGGAAGGCTTCGGGGAAGGGTTAGGGTTAGGGTTCGGGCTAGGGTTAGGGTTAGGGGACGGGGACGGTTTAGGGTCCAGGTGAGGGTCCGACAACGGTTTAGGGGGAGCGTACGTGTGAGGGCGCGGGTTAGTGGGAGCGTACGGGTTAGGATTAGGGGACGGGTGAGGGGAAGGCTTCGGGGAAGGGTTAGGGTTAGGGTTCGGGCTAGAATTAGGCTTAGGGGACGGGGACGGTTTAGGGTCCAGGTGAGGGTCCGACAACGGTTTAGGGGGAGCGTACGTGTGAGGGCGCGGGTTAGTGTGAGCGTACGGGTTAGGATTAGGGGACGGGTGAGGGGAAGGCTTCGGGGAAGGGTTAGGGATAGGGTTCGGGCTAGGGTTAGGGTTAGGGGACGGGGACGGTTTAGGGTCCAGGTGAGGGTCTGACAACGGTTTAGGGGGAGCGTACGTGTGAGGGCGCGGGTTAGTGTGAGCGTACGGGTTAGGATTAGGGGACGGGTGAGGGGAAGGCTTCGGGGAAGGGTTAGGGTTAGGGTTCGGGCTAGGGTTAGGGGACGGGGACGGGGACGGTTTAGGGTCCAGGTGAGGGTACGACAACGGTTTAGGGGGAGCGTACGTGTGAGGGCGCGGGTTAGTGTGAGCGTACGGGTTAGGATTAGGGACCGGGTGAGGGGAAGGCTTCGGGGAAGGGTTAGGGTTAGGGTTCGGGCTAGGGTTAGGGTTAGGGGACGGGGACGGTTTAGGGTCCAGGTAAGGGTACGACAACGGTTTAGGGGGAGCGTACGTGTGAGGGCGCGGGTTAGTGTGAGCGTACGGGTTAGGATTAGGGGACGGGTGAGGGGAATGCTTCGGGAAGGTTTAGGGTTAGGGTTCGGGCTAGGGTTAGGGTTAGGGGACGGGGACGGTTTAGGGTCCAGGTGAGGGTACGACAACGGTTTAGGGGGAGCGTACGTGAGAGGGCCCGGGTTAGTGTTAGGGTACGGGTTAGGATTAGGGGACGGGTGAGGGGAAGGCTTCGGGGAAGGGTTAGGGTTAGGGTTCGGGCTAGGGTTAGGGTTAGGGGACGGGGACGGTTTAGGGTCCAGGTGAGGGTACGACAACGGTTTAGGGGGAGCGTACGTGTGAGGGCGCGGGTTAGTGTGAGCGTACGGGTTAGGATTAGGGGACGGGTGAGGGGAAGGCTTCGGGGAAGTGTTAGGGTTAGGGTTCGGGCTAGGGTTAGGGTTAGGGGACGGGGACGGTTTAGGGTCCAGGTGAGGGTACGACAACGGTTTAGGGGGAGCGTACGTGTGAGGGCGTGGGTTAGTGTGAGCGTACGGGTTAGGATTAGGAGACGGGTGAGGGGAAGGCTTCGGGGAAGGGTTAGGGTTAGGGTTCGGGCTAGGGTTAGGGTTAGGGGACGGGGACGGTTTAGGGTCCAGGTGAGGGTACGACAACGGTTTAGGGGGAGCGTACGTGTGAGGGCGCGGGTTAGTGTGAGCGTACGGGTTAGGATTAGGGGACGGGTGAGGGGAAGGCTTCGGGGAAGGGTTAGGGTTAGGGTTTGGGCTAGGGTTAGGGTTAGGGGACGGGGACAGTTTAGGGTCCAGGTGAGGGTACGACAACGGTTTAGGGGGAGCGTACGTGTGAGGGCGCCGGTTAGTGTGAGCGTACGGGTTAGGATTAGGGGACGGGTGAGGGGAAGGCTTCGGGGAATGGTTAGGGTTAGGGTTTGGGCTAGGGTTAGGGTTAGGGGACGGGGACGGTTTAGGGTCAGGTGAGGGTACGACAACGGTTTAGGGGGAGCGTACGTGTGAGGGCGCGGGTTAGTGTGAGCGTACGGGTTAGGATTAGGGGACGGGTGAGGGGAAGGCTTCGGGGAAGGGTTAGGGTTAGGGTTCGGGCTAGGGTTAGGGTTAGGGGACGGGGACGGTTTAGGGTCCAGGTGAGGGTCCGACAACGGTTTAGGGGGAGCGTACATGTGAGGGCGCGGGTTAGTGTGAGCGTACGGGTTAGGATTAGGGGACGGGTGAGGGGAAGGCTTCGGGGAAGTGTTAGGGTTAGGGTTCGGGCTAGGTTTAGGGGACGGGGACAGTTTAGGGTCCAGGTGAGGGTACGACAACGGTTTAGGGGGAGCGTACGTGTGAGGGCACGGGTTAGTGTGAGCGTACGGGTTAGGATTAGGAGACGGGTGAGGGGAAGGCTTCGGGGAAGGGTTAGGGTTAGGGTTCGGGCTAGGGTTAGGGTTAGGGGACGGGGTCGGTTTAGGGTCCAGGTGAGGGTACGACAACGGTTTAGGGGGAGCGTACGTGTGAGGGCGCGGGTTAGTGTGAGCGTACGGGTTAGGATTAGGGGACGGGTGAGGGAAGGCTTTGGGGAAGGGTTAGGGTTCGGGCTAGGGTTAGGGTTAGGGGACGGGGACGGTTTAGGGTCCAGGTGAGGGTACGACAACGGTTTAGGGGGAGCGTACGTGTGAGGGCGCGGGTTAGTGTGAGCGTACGGGTTAGGATTAGGGGACGGGTGAGGGGAAGTCTTCGGGGAAGGGTTAGGGTTAGGGTTCGGGCTAGGGTTAGGGTTAGGGGACGGGGACGGTTTAGGGTCCAGGTGAGGGTACGACAACGGTTTAGGGGGAGCGTACGTGTGAGGGCGCGGGTTAGTGTGAGCGTACGGGTTAGGATTAGGGGACGGGTGAGGGGAAGGCTTCGGGGAAGGGTTAGGGTTCGGGCTAGGGTTAGGGTTAGGGGACGGGGACGGTTTAGGGTCCAGGTGAGGGTACGACAACGGTTTAGGGGGAGCGTACGTGTGAGGGCGCGGGTTAGTGTGAGCGTACGGGTTAGGATTAGGGGACGGGTGAGGGGAAGGCTTCGGGGAAGGGTTAGGGTTAGGGTTCGGGCTAGGTTTAGGGTTAGGGGACGGGGACGGTTTAGGGTCCAGGTGAGGGTACGACAACGGTTTAGGGGGAGCGTACGTGTGAGGGCGCGGGTTAGTGTGAGCGTACGGTTTAGTATTAGGGGACAGGTGAGGGGAAGGCTTCGGGGAAGGGTTAGGGTTAGGGTTCGGGCTAGGGTTAGGGTTAGGGGACGGGGACGGTTTAGGGTCCAGGTGAGGGTCCGACAACGGTTTAGGGGGAGCGTACGTGTGAGGGCGCGGGTTAGTGTGAGCGTACGGGTTAGGATTAGGGGACGGGTGAGGGGAAGGCTTCGGGGAAGGGTTAGGGTTAGGGTTCGGGCTAGGGTTAGGGTTAGGGGACGGGGACGGTTTAGGGTCCAGGTCAGGGTACGACAACGGTTTAGGGGGAGCGTACGTGTGAGGGCGCGGGTTAGTGTGAGCGTACGGGTTAGGATTAGGGGACGGGTGAGGGGAAGGCTTCGGGGAAGGGTTAGGGTTAGGGTTCGGGCTAGGGTTAGGGTTAGGGGACGGGGACGGTTTAGGGTCCAGGTCAGGGTACGACAACGGTTTAGGGGGAGCGTACGTGTGAGGGCGCGGGTTAGTGTGAGCGTACGGTTTAGGATTAGGGGACAGGTGAGGGGAAGGCTTCGGGGAAGGGTTAGGGTTAGGGTTTGGGCTAGGGTTAGGGTTAGGGGACGGGGACGGTTTAGGGTCCAGGTGAGGGTCCGACAACGGTTTAGGGGGAGCGTACGTGTGAGGGCGCGGGTTAGTGTGAGCGTACGGGTTAGGATTAGGGGACGGGTGAGGGGAAGGCTTCGGGGAAGGGTTAGGGTTAGGGTTCGGGCTAGGGTTAGGGTTAGGGGACGGGGACGGTTTAGGGTCCAGGTGAGGGTACGACAACGGTTTAGGGGGAGCGTACGTGTGAGGGCGCGGGTTAGTGTGAGCGTACGGTTTAGGATTAGGGGACAGGTGAGGGGAAGGCTTCGGGGAAGGGTTAGGGTTAGGGTTCGGGCTAGGGTTAGGGTTAGGGGACGGGGACGGTTTAGGGTCCAGGTGAGGGTCCGACAACGGTTTAGGTGGAGCGTACGTGTGAGGGCGCGGGTTACTGTGAGCGTACGGGTTAGAATTAGGGGACGGGTGAGGGGAAGGCTTCAGGGAAGGGTTAGGGTTAGGGTTCGGGCTAGGGTTAGGGTTAGGGGACGGGGACGGTTTAGGATCCAGGTGAGGGTACGACAACGGTTTAGGGGGAGTGTACGTGTGAGGGCGCGGGTTAGTGTGAGCGTACGGGTTAGGATTAGGGGACGGGTGAGGGGAAGGCTTCGGGGAAGGGTTAGGGTTAGGGTTCGGGCTAGGGTTAGGGTTAGGGGACGGGGACGGTTTAGGGTCCAGGTGAGGGTCCGACAACGGTTTAGGGGGAGCGTACATGTGAGGGCGCGGGTTAGTGTGAGCGTACGAGTTAGGATTAGGGGACGGGTGAGGGGAAGGCTTCGGGGAAGTGTTAGGGTTAGGGTTCGGGCTAGGGTTAGGGTTAGGGGACGGGGACGGTTTAGGGTCCAGGTGAGGGTCCGACAACGGTTTAGGGGGAGCGTACGTGTGAGGGCGCGGGTTAGTGGGAGCATACGGGTTAGGATTACGGGACGGGTGAGGGGAAGGCTTCGGGGAAGTGTTAGGGTTAGGGTTGGGGCTAGGGTTAGGGTTAGGGGACGGGGACGGTTTAGGGTCCAGGTGAGGGTCCGACAACGGTTTAGGGGGAGCGTACGTGTGAGGGCGCGGGTTATTGTGAGCGTACGGGTTAGGATTAGGGGACGGGTGAGGGGAAGGCTTCGGGGAAGTGTTAGGGTTAGGGTTCGGGCTAGGGTTAGTGTTAGGGGACGGGGACGGTTTAGGGTCCAGGTGAGGGTACGACAACGGTTTAGGGGGAGCGTACATGTGAGGGCGCGGGTTAGTGTGAGCGTACGGGTTAGGATTAGGGGACGGGTGAGGGGAAGGCTTCGGGGAAGGGTTAGGGTTAGGGTTCGGTCTAGGGTTAGGGTTAGGGGACGGGGACGGTTTAGGGTCCAGGTGAGGGTACGACAACGGTTTAGGGGGAGCGTACGTGTGAGGGCGCGGGTTAGTGTGAGCGTACGGGTTAGGATTAGGGGACGGGTGAGGGGAAGGCTTTGGGGAAGGGTTAGGGTTAGGGTTCGGGCTAGGGTTAGGGTTAGGGGACGGGGACGGTTTAGGGTCCAGGTGAGGTTACGACAACGGTTTAGGGGGAGCGTACGTGAGAGGGCGCGGGTTAGTGTTAGGGTACGGGTTAGGATTAGGGGACGGGTGAGGGGAAGGCTTCGGGGAAGTGTTAGTGTTAGGGTTCGGGCTAGGGTTAGGGTTAGGGGACGGGGACGGTTTAGGGTCCAGGTGAGGGTCCGACAACGGTTTAGGGTGAGCGTACGTGTGAGGGCGCGGGTTAGTGTGAGCGTACGGGTTAGGATTAGGGGACGGGTGAGGGGAAGGCTTCAGGGAAGTGTTAGGGTTAGGGTTCGGGCTAGGGTTAGGGTTAGGGGACGGGGACGGTTTAGGGTCCAGGTGAGAGTACGACAACGGTTTAGGGGGAGCGTACGTGTGAGGGCGTGGGTTAGTGTGAGCGTACGGGTTAGGATTAGGGGACAGGTGAGGGGAAGGCTTCGGAGAAGGTTTAGGGTTCGGGCTAGTGTTAGGGTTAGGGGACGGGGACGGTTTAGGGTCCGGGTGAGGGTACGACAACGGTTTAGGGGGAGCGTACGTGTGAGGGCGCGGGTTAGTGTGAGCGTACGGGTTAGGATTAGGGGACGGGTGAGGGGAAGGCTTCGGGGAAGGGTTAGGGTTCGGGCTAGGGTTAGGGTTAGGGGACGGGGACGGTTTAGGGTCCAGGTGAGGGTACGACAACGGTTTAGGGGGAGCGTACGTGTGAGGGCGCGGGTTAGTGTGAGCGTACGGGTTAGGATTAGGGGACGGGTGAGGGGAAGGCTTCGGGGAAGGGTTAGGGTTAGGGTTCGGGCTAGGGTTAGGGTTAGGGGACGGGGACGGTTTAGGGTCCAGGTGAGGGTACGACAACGGTTTAGGGGGAGCGTACGTGTGAGGGCGCGGGTTAGTGTGAGCGTACGGGTTAGGATTAGGGGACGGGTGAGGGGAAGGCTTCGGGGAAGGGTTAGGGTTCGGGCTAGGGTTAGGGTTAGGGGACGGGGACGGTTTAGGGTCCAGGTGAGGGTACGACAACGGTTTAGGGGGAGCGTACGTGTGAGGGCGCGGGTTAGTGTGAGCGTACGGGTTAGGATTAGGGGACGGGTGAGGGGAAGGCTTCGGGGAAGGGTTAGGGTTAGGGTTCGGGCTAGGTTTAGGGTTAGGAGACGGGGACGGTTTAGAGTCCAGGTGAGGGTACGACAACGGTTTAGGGGGAGCGTACGTGTGAGGGCGCGGGTTAGTGTGAGCGTACGGTTTAGTATTAGGGGACAGGTGAGGGGAAGGCTTCGGGGAAGGGTTAGGGTTAGGGTTCGGGCTAGGGTTAGGGTTAGGGGACGGGGACGGTTTAGGGTCCAGGTGAGGGTCCGACAACGGTTTAGGGGGAGCGTACGTGTGAGGGCGCGGGTTAGTGTGAGCGTACGGGTTAGGATTAGGGGACGGGTGAGGGGAAGGCTTCGGGGAAGGGTTAGGGTTAGGGTTCGGGCTAGGGTTAGGGTTAGGGGACGGGGACGGTTTAGGGTCCAGGTGAGGGTACGACAACGGTTTAGGGGGAGCGTACGTGTGAGGGCGCGGGTTAGTGTGAGCGTACGGGTTAGGATTAGGGGACGGGTGAGAGGAAGGCTTCGGGGAAGGGTTAGGGTTAGGGTTCGGGCTAGGGTTAGGGTTAGGGGACGGGGACGGTTTAGGGTCCAGGTGAGGGTACGACAACGGTTTAGGGGGAGCGTACGTGTGAGGGCGCGGGTTAGTGTGAGCGTACAGGTTAGGAGTAGGGGACAGGTGAGGGGAAGGCTTCGGGGCAGGGTTAGGGTTAGGGTTCGGGCTAGGGTTAGGGTTAGGGGACGGGGACGGTTTAGGGTCCAGGTGAGGGTACGACAACGGTTTAGGGGGAGCGTACGTGTGAGGGCACGGGTTAGTGTGAGCGTACGGGTTAGGATTAGGGGACGGGTGAGGGGAAGGCTTCGGGGAAGGGTTAGGGTTAGGGTTCGGGCTAGGGTTAGGGTTAGGGGACGGGGATGGTTTAGGGTCCAGGTGAGGGTACGACAACGGTTTAGGGGGAGCGTACGTGTGAGGGCGCGGGTTAGTTTGAGCGTACGGGTTAGGATTAGGGGACGGGTGAGGGGAAGGCTTCGGGGAAGGGTTAGGGTTAGGATTCGGGCTAGGATTAGTGTTAGGGGTCGGGGACGGTTTAGGGTCCAGGTGAGGGTCCGACAACGGTTTAGGGGGAGCGTACGTGTGAGGGCGCGGGTTAGTGTGAGCGTACGGGTTAGGATTAGGGGACGGGTGAGGGGAAGGCTTCGGGGAAGGGTTAGGGTTAGGGTTCGGGCTAGGGTTAGGATTAGGGGACGGGGACGGTTTAGGGTCCAGGTGAGGGTACGACAACGGTTTAGGGGGAGCGTACGTGTGAGGGCGCGGGTTAGTGTGAGCGTACGGGTTAGGATTAGGGGACGGGTGAGGGGAAGGCTTCGGGGAAGGGTTAGGGTTAGGGTTCGGGCTAGGGTTAGGGTTAGGGGACGGGGACGGTTTAGGGTCCAGGTGAGGGTCCGACAACGGTTTAGGGGGAGCGTACGTGTGAGGGCGCGGGTTAGTGTGAGCGTACGGGTTAGGATTAGGGGACGGGTGAGGGGAAGGCTTCGGGGAAGGGTTAGGGTTAGGGTTCGGGCTAGGGTTAGGGTTAGGGGACGGGGACGGTTTAGGGTCCAGGTGAGGGTACGACAACGGTTTAGGGGGAGCGTACGTGTGAGGGCGCGGGTTAGTGTGAGCGTACGTGTTAGGATTAGGGGACGGGTGAGGGGAAGGCTTCGGGGCAGGGTTAGGGTTAGGGTTCGGGCTAGGGTTAGGGTTAGGGGACGGGGACGGTTTAGGGTCCAGGTGAGGGTACGACAACGGTTTAGGGGGAGCGTACGTGTGAGGAAGCGGGTTAGTGTGAGCGTACGGGTTAGGATTAGGGGACGGGTGAGGGGAAGGCTTCGGGGAAGGGTTAGGGTTAGGGTTCGGGCTAGGGTTAGGGTTAGGGGACGGGGACGTTTTAGGGTCCAGGTGAGGGTACGACAACGGTTTAGGGGGAGCGTACGTGTGAGGGCTCGGGTTAGTGTGAGCGTACGTGTTAGGATTAGGGGACGGGTGAGGGGAAGGCTTCGGGGAAGGGTTAGGGTTAGGGTTTGGGCTAGGGTTAGGGTTAGGGGAGGGGGACGGTTTAGGGTCCAAGTGAGGGTCCCACAACGGTTTAGGGGGAGCGTACGTGTGAGGGCGCGGGTTAGTGTGAGCGTACGGGTTAGGATTAGGGGACGGGTGAGGGGAAGGCTTCGGGGAAGTGTTAGGGTTAGGGTTCGGGCTAGGGTTAGGGTTAGGGGACGGGGACGGTTTAGGGTCCAGGTGAGGGTACGACAACGGTTTAGGGGGAGCGTACGTGTGAGGGCGCGGGTTAGTGTGAGCGTACGGGTTAGGATTAGGGGACGGGTGAGGGGAAGGCTTCGGGGAAGGGTTAGGGTTAGGGTTTGGGCTAGGGTTAGGGTTAGGGGACGGGGACGGTTTAGGGTCCAGGTGAGGGTACGACAACGGTTTAGGGGGAGCGTACGTGTGAGGGCGCCGGTTAGTGTGAGCGTACGGGTTAGGATTAGGGGACGGGTGAGGGGAAGGCTTCGGGGAAGGGTTAGGGTTAGGGTTTGGGCTAGGGTTAGGGTTAGGGGACGGGGACGGTTTAGGGTCCAGGTGAGGGTACGACAACGGTTTAGGGGGAGCGTACGTGTGAGGGCGCGGGTTAGTGTGAGCGTACGGGTTAGGATTAGGGGACGGGTGAGGGGAAGGCTTCGGGGAAGGGTTAGAGTTAGGGTTCGGGCTAGGGTTAGGGTTAGGGGACGGGGACGGTTTAGGGTCCAGGTGAGGGTCCGACAACGGTTTAGGGGGAGCGTACGTGTGAGGGCGCGGGTTAGTGGGAGCGTACGGGTTAGGATTAGGGGACGGGTGAGGGGAAGGCTTCGGGGAAGGGTTAGGGTTAGGGTTCGGGCTAGGGTTAGTGTTAGGGGACGGGGACGGTTTAGGGTCCAGGTGAGGGTACGACAACGGTTTAGGGGGAGCGTACATGTGAGGGCGCGGGTTAGTGTGAGCGTACGGGTTAGGATTAGGGGACGGGTGAGGGGAAGGCTTCGGGGAAGGGTTAGGGTTAGGGTTCGGTCTAGGGTTAGGGTTAGGGGACGGGGACGGTTTAGGGTCCAGGTGAGGGTACGACAACGGTTTAGGGGGAGCGTACGTGTGAGGGCGCGGGTTAGTGTGAGCGTACGGGTTAGGATTAGGGGACGGGTGAGGGGAAGGCTTTGGGGAAGGGTTAGGGTTAGGGTTCGGGCTAGGGTTAGGGTTAGGGGACGGGGACGGTTTAGGGTCCAGGTGAGGTTACGACAACGGTTTAGGGGGAGCGTACGTGAGAGGGCGCGGGTTAGTGTTAGGGTACGGGTTAGGATTAGGGGACGGGTGAGGGGAAGGCTTCGGGGAAGTGTTAGTGTTAGGGTTCGGGCTAGGGTTAGGGTTAGGGGACGGGGACGGTTTAGGGTCCAGGTGAGGGTCCGACAACGGTTTAGGGTGAGCGTACGTGTGAGGGCGCGGGTTAGTGTGAGCGTACGGGTTAGGATTAGGGGACGGGTGAGGGGAAGGCTTCAGGGAAGTGTTAGGGTTAGGGTTCGGGCTAGGGTTAGGGTTAGGGGACGGGGACGGTTTAGGGTCCAGGTGAGAGTACGACAACGGTTTAGGGGGAGCGTACGTGTGAGGGCGTGGGTTAGTGTGAGCGTACGGGTTAGGATTAGGGGACAGGTGAGGGGAAGGCTTCGGAGAAGGTTTAGGGTTCGGGCTAGTGTTAGGGTTAGGGGACGGGGACGGTTTATGGTCCGGGTGAGGGTACGACAACGGTTTAGGGGGAGCGTACGTGTGAGGGCGCGGGTTAGTGTGAGCGTACGGGTTAGGATTAGGGGACGGGTGAGGGGAAGGCTTCGGGGAAGGGTTAGGGTTCGGGCTAGGGTTAGGGTTAGGGGACGGGGACGGTTTAGGGTCCAGGTGAGGGTACGACAACGGTTTAGGGGGAGCGTACGTGTGAGGGCGCGGGTTAGTGTGAGCGTACGGGTTAGGATTAGGGGACGGGTGAGGGGAAGGCTTCGGGGAAGGGTTAGGGTTAGGGTTCGGGCTAGGGTTAGGGTTAGGGGACGGGGACGGTTTAGGGTCCAGGTGAGGGTACGACAACGGTTTAGGGGGAGCGTACGTGTGAGGGCGCGGGTTAGTGTGAGCGTACGGGTTAGGATTAGGGGACGGGTGAGGGGAAGGCTTCGGGGAAGGGTTAGGGTTCGGGCTAGGGTTAGGGTTAGGGGACGGGGACGGTTTAGGGTCCAGGTGAGGGTACGACAACGGTTTAGGGGGAGCGTACGTGTGAGGGCGCGGGTTAGTGTGAGCGTACGGGTTAGGATTAGGGGACGGGTGAGGGGAAGGCTTCGGGGAAGGGTTAGGGTTAGGGTTCGGGCTAGGTTTAGGGTTAGGAGACGGGGACGGTTTAGAGTCCAGGTGAGGGTACGACAACGGTTTAGGGGGAGCGTACGTGTGAGGGCGCGGGTTAGTGTGAGCGTACGGTTTAGTATTAGGGGACAGGTGAGGGGAAGGCTTCGGGGAAGGGTTAGGGTTAGGGTTCGGGCTAGGGTTAGGGTTAGGGGACGGGGACGGTTTAGGGTCCAGGTGAGGGTCCGACAACGGTTTAGGGGGAGCGTACGTGTGAGGGCGCGGGTTAGTGTGAGCGTACGGGTTAGGATTAGGGGACGGGTGAGGGGAAGGCTTCGGGGAAGGGTTAGGGTTAGGGTTCGGGCTAGGGTTAGGGTTAGGGGACGGGGACGGTTTAGGGTCCAGGTGAGGGTACGACAACGGTTTAGGGGGAGCGTACGTGTGAGGGCGCGGGTTAGTGTGAGCGTACGGGTTAGGATTAGGGGACGGGTGAGGGGAAGGCTTCGGGGAAGGGTTAGGGTTAGGGTTCGGGCTAGGGTTAGGGTTAGGGGACGGGGACGTTTTAGGGTCCAGGTGAGGGTACGACAACGGTTTACGGGGAGCGTACGTGTGAGGGCTCGGGTTAGTGTGAGCGTACGTGTTAGGATTAGGGGACGGGTGAGGGGAAGGCTTCGGGGAAGGGTTAGGGTTAGGGTTTGGGCTAGGGTTAGGGTTAGGGGACGGGGACGGTTTAGGGTCCAAGTGAGGGTCCCACAACGGTTTAGGGGGAGCGTACGTGTGAGGGCGCGGGTTAGTGTGAGCGTACGGGTTAGGATTAGGGGACGGGTGAGGGGAAGGCTTCGGGGAAGTGTTAGGGTTAGGGTTCGGGCTAGGGTTAGGGTTAGGGGACGGGGACGGTTTAGGGTCCAGGTGAGGGTACGACAACGGTTTAGGGGGAGCGTACGTGTGAGGGCGCGGGTTAGTGTGAGCGTACGGGTTAGGATTAGGGGACGGGTGAGGGGAAGGCTTCGGGGAAGGGTTAGGGTTAGGGTTTGGGCTAGGGTTAGGGTTAGGGGACGGGGACGGTTTAGGGTCCAGGTGAGGGTACGACAACGGTTTAGGGGGAGCGTACGTGTGAGGGCGCCGGTTAGTGTGAGCGTACGGGTTAGGATTAGGGGACGGGTGAGGGGAAGGCTTCGGGGAAGGGTTAGGGTTAGGGTTTGGGCTAGGGTTAGGGTTAGGGGACGGGGACGGTTTAGGGTCCAGGTGAGGGTACGACAACGGTTTAGGGGGAGCGTACGTGTGAGGGCGCGGGTTAGTGTGAGCGTACGGGTTAGGATTAGGGGACGGGTGAGGGGAAGGCTTCGGGGAAGGGTTAGAGTTAGGGTTCGGGCTAGGGTTAGGGTTAGGGGACGGGGACGGTTTAGGGTCCAGGTGAGGGTCCGACAACGGTTTAGGGGGAGCGTACGTGTGAGGGCGCGGGTTAGTGGGAGCGTACGGGTTAGGATTAGGGGACGGGTGAGGGGAAGGCTTCGGGGAAGGGTTAGGGTTAGGGTTCGGGCTAGAATTAGGCTTAGGGGACGGGGACGGTTTAGGGTCCAGGTGAGGGTCCGACAACGGTTTAGGGGGAGCGTACGTGTGAGGGCGCGGGTTAGTGTGAGCGTACGGGTTAGGATTAGGGGACGGGTGAGGGGAAGGCTTCGGGGAAGGGTTAGGGATAGGGTTCGGGCTAGGGTTAGGGTTAGGGGACGGGGACGGTTTAGGGTCCAGGTGAGGGTCTGACAACGGTTTAGGGGGAGCGTACGTGTGAGGGCGCGGGTTAGTGTGAGCGTACGGGTTAGGATTAGGGGACGGGTGAGGGGAAGGCTTCGGGGAAGGGTTAGGGTTAGGGTTCGGGCTAGGGTTATGGTTAGGGGACGGGGACGGTTTAGGGTCCAGGTGAGGGTACGACAACGGTTTAGGGGGAGCGTACGTGAGAGGGCGCGGGTTAGTGTGAGCGTACGGGTTAGGATTAGGGTACGGGTGAGGGGAAGGCTTCGGGGAAGGGTTAGGGTTAGGGTTCGGGCTAGGGTTAGGGTTAGGGGACGGGGACGGTTTAGGGTCCAGGTAAGGGTACGACAACGGTTTAGGGGGAGCGTACGTGTGAGGGCGCGGGTTAGTGTGAGCGTACGGGTTAGGATTAGGGGACGGGTGAGGGGAAGGCTTCGGGGAAGGGTTAGGGTTCGGGCTAGGGTTAGGGTTAGGGGACGGGGACGGTTTAGGGTCCAGGTGAGTGTACGACAACGGTTTAGGGGGAGCGTACGTGTGAGGGCGCGGGTTAGTGTGAGCGTACGGGTTAGGATTAGGGGACGGTTGAGGGGAAGGCTTCGGGGAAGTGTTAGGGTTAGGGTTCGGGCTAGGTTTAGGGGACGGGGACAGTTTAGGGTCCAGGTGAGGGTACGACAACGGTTTAGGGGGAGCGTACGTGTGAGGGCGCGAGTTAGTGTCAGCGTAAGGGTTAGGATTAGGGGACGGGTGAGGGGAAGGCTTCGGGGAAGGGTTAGGGTTAGGTTTCGGGCTAGGGTTAGGGTTAGGGGACGGGGACGGTTTAGGGTCCAGGTGAGGGTACGACAACGGTTTAGGGGGAGCGTACGTGTGAGGGCGCGGGTTAGTGTGAGCGTACGGGTTAGGATTAGGGGACGGGTGAGGGGAAGGCTTCGGGGAAGTGTTAGGGTTAGGGTTCGGGCTAGGTTTAGGGGACGGGGACAGTTTAGGGTCCAGGTGAGGGTACGACAACGGTTTAGGGGGAGCGTACGTGTGAGGGCACGGGTTAGTGTGAGCGTACGGGTTAGGATTAGGAGACGGGTGAGGGGAAGGCTTCGGGGAAGGGTTAGGGTTAGGGTTCCGGCTAGGGTTAGGGTTAGGGGACGGGGTCGGTTTAGGGTCCAGGTGAGGGTACGACAACGGTTTAGGGGGAGCGTACGTGTGAGGGCGCGGGTTAGTGTGAGCGTACGGGTTAGGATTAGGGGACGGGTGAGGGGAAGGCTTCGGGGAAGGGTTAGGGTTAGGGTTTGGGCTAGGGTTAGGGTTAGGGGACGGGGACGGTTTAGGGTCCAGGTGAGGGTACGACAACGGTTTAGGGGGAGCGTACGTGTGAGGGCGCGGGTTAGTGTGAGCGTACGGGTTAGGATTAGGGGACGGGTGAGGGGAAGGCTTCGGGGAAGGGTTAGGGTTAGGGTTCGGGCTAGGGTTAGGGTTAGGGGATGGGGACGGTTTAGGGTCCAGGTGAGGGTACGACAACGGTTTAGGGGGAGCGTACGTGTGAGGGCGCGGGTTATTGTGAGCGTACGGGTTAGGATTAGGGGACGGGTGAGGGGAAGGCTTCGGGGAAGGGTTAGGGTTAGGGTTCGGGCTAGGGTTAGGGTTAGGGGACGGGGACGGTTTAGGGTCCAGGTGAGGGTCTGACAACGGTTTAGGGGGAGCGTACGTGTGAGGGCGCGGGTTAGTGTGAGCGTACGGGTTAGGATTAGGGGACGGGTGAGGGGAAGGCTTCGGGGAAGGGTTAGGGTTAGGGTTCGGGCTAGGGTTAGGGTTAGGGGACGGGGACGGTTTAGGGTCCAGGTGAGGGTACGACAACGGTTTAGGGGGAGCGTACGTGTGAGGGCGCGGGTTAGTGTGAGCGTACGGGTTAGGATTAGGGGACGGGTGAGGGGAAGGCTTCGGGGAAGGGTTAGGGTTCGGGCTAGGGTTAGGGTTAGGGGACGGGGACGGTTTAGGGTCCAGGTGAGGGTACGACAACGGTTTAGGGGGAGCGTACGTGTGAGGGCGCGGGTTAGTGTGAGCGTACGGGTTAGGATTAGGGGACGGTTGAGGGGAAGGCTTCGGGGAAGTGTTAGGGTTAGGGTTCGGGCTAGATTTAGGGGACGGGGACAGTTTAGGGTCCAGGTGAGGGTACGACAACGGTTTAGGGGGAGCGTACGTGTGAGGGCGCGAGTTAGTGTCAGCGTAAGGGTTAGGATTAGGGGACGGGTGAGGGGAAGGCTTCGGGGAAGGGTTAGGGTTAGGGTTCGGGCTAGGGTTAGGGTTAGGGGACGGGGACGGTTTAGGGTCCAGGTGAGGGTACGACAACGGTTTAGGGGGAGCGTACGTGTGAGGGCGCGGGTTAGTGTGAGCGTACGGGTTAGGATTAGGGGACGGGTGAGGGGAAGGCTTCGGGGAAGTGTTAGGGTTAGGGTTCGGGCTAGGTTTAGGGGACGGGGACAGTTTAGGGTCCAGGTGAGGGTACGACAACGGTTTAGGGGGAGCGTACGTGTGAGGGCACTGGTTAGTGTGAGCGTACGGGTTAGGATTAGGAGACGGGTGAGGGGAAGGCTTCGGGGAAGGGTTAGGGTTAGGGTTCCGGCTAGGGTTAGGGTTAGGGGACGGGGTCGGTTTAGGGTCCAGGTGAGGGTACGACAACGGTTTAGGGGGAGCGTACGTGTGAGGGCGCGGGTTAGTGTGAGCGTACGGGTTAGGATTAGGGGACGGGTGAGGGGAAGGCTTCGGGGAAGGGTTAGGGTTAGGGTTTGGGCTAGGGTTAGGGTTAGGGGACGGGGACGGTTTAGGGTCCAGGTGAGGGTACGACAACGGTTTAGGGGGAGCGTACGTGTGAGGGCGCGGGTTAGTGTGAGCGTACGGGTTAGGATTAGGGGACGGGTGAGGGGAAGGCTTCGGGGAAGGGTTAGGGTTAGGGTTCGGGCTAGGGTTAGGGTTAGGGGACGGGGACGGTTTAGGGTCCAGGTGAGGGTACGACAACGGTTTAGGGGGAGCGTACGTGTGAGGGCGCGGGTTAGTGTGAGCGTACGGGTTAGGATTAGGGGACGGGTGAGGGGAAGGCTTCGGGGAAGGGTTAGAGTTAGGGTTCGGGCTAGGGTTAGGGTTAGGGGACGGGGACGGTTTAGGGTCCAGGTGAGGGTCCGACAACGGTTTAGGGGGAGCGTACGTGTGAGGGCGCGGGTTAGTGGGAGCGTACGGGTTAGGATTAGGGGACGGGTGAGGGGAAGGCTTCGGGGAAGGGTTAGGGTTAGGGTTCGGGCTAGAATTAGGCTTAGGGGACGGGGACGGTTTAGGGTCCAGGTGAGGGTCCGACAACGGTTTAGGGGGAGCGTACGTGTGAGGGCGCGGGTTAGTGTGAGCGTACGGGTTAGGATTAGGGGACGGGTGAGGGGAAGGCTTCGGGGAAGGGTTAGGGATAGGGTTCGGGCTAGGGTTAGGGTTAGGGGACGGGGACGGTTTAGGGTCCAGGTGAGGGTCTGACAACGGTTTAGGGGGAGCGTACGTGTGAGGGCGCGGGTTAGTGTGAGCGTACGGGTTAGGATTAGGGGACGGGTGAGGGGAAGGCTTCGGGGAAGGGTTAGGGTTAGGGTTCGGGCTAGGGTTATGGTTAGGGGACGGGGACGGTTTAGGGTCCAGGTGAGGGTACGACAACGGTTTAGGGGGAGCGTACGTGAGAGGGCGCGGGTTAGTGTGAGCGTACGGGTTAGGATTAGGGTACGGGTGAGGGGAAGGCTTCGGGGAAGGGTTAGGGTTAGGGTTCGGGCTAGGGTTAGGGTTAGGGGACGGGGACGGTTTAGGGTCCAGGTAAGGGTACGACAACGGTTTAGGGGGAGCGTACGTGTGAGGGCGCGGGTTAGTGTGAGCGTACGGGTTAGGATTAGGGGACGGGTGAGGGGAAGGCTTCGGGGAAGTGTTAGGGTTCGGGCTAGGGTTAGGGTTAGGGGACGGGGACGGTTTAGGGTCCAGGTGAGTGTACGACAACGGTTTAGGGGGAGCGTACGTGTGAGGGCGCGGGTTAGTGTGAGCGTACGGGTTAGGATTAGGGGACGGTTGAGGGGAAGGCTTCGGGGAAGTGTTAGGGTTAGGGTTCGGGCTAGGTTTAGGGGACGGGGACAGTTTAGGGTCCAGGTGAGGGTACGACAACGGTTTAGGGGGAGCGTACGTGTGAGGGCGCGAGTTAGTGTCAGCGTAAGGGTTAGGATTAGGGGACGGGTGAGGGGAAGGCTTCGGGGAAGGGTTAGGGTTAGGTTTCGGGCTAGGGTTAGGGTTAGGGGACGGGGACGGTTTAGGGTCCAGGTGAGGGTACGACAACGGTTTAGGGGGAGCGTACGTGTGAGGGCGCGGGTTAGTGTGAGCGTACGGGTTAGGATTAGGGGACGGGTGAGGGGAAGGCTTCGGGGAAGTGTTAGGGTTAGGGTTCGGGCTAGGTTTAGGGGACGGGGACAGTTTAGGGTCCAGGTGAGGGTACGACAACGGTTTAGGGGGAGCGTACGTGTGAGGGCACGGGTTAGTGTGAGCGTACGGGTTAGGATTAGGAGACGGGTGAGGGGAAGGCTTCGGGGAAGGGTTAGGGTTAGGGTTCCGGCTAGGGTTAGGGTTAGGGGACGGGGTCGGTTTAGGGTCCAGGTGAGGGTACGACAACGGTTTAGGGGGAGCGTACGTGTGAGGGCGCGGGTTAGTGTGAGCGTACGGGTTAGGATTAGGGGACGGGTGAGGGGAAGGCTTCGGGGAAGGGTTAGGGTTAGGGTTTGGGCTAGGGTTAGGGTTAGGGGACGGGGACGGTTTAGGGTCCAGGTGAGGGTACGACAACGGTTTAGGGGGAGCGTACGTGTGAGGGCGCGGGTTAGTGTGAGCGTACGGGTTAGGATTAGGGGACGGGTGAGGGGAAGGCTTCGGGGAAGGGTTAGGGTTAGGGTTCGGGCTAGGGTTAGGGTTAGGGGATGGGGACGGTTTAGGGTCCAGGTGAGGGTACGACAACGGTTTAGGGGGAGCGTACGTGTGAGGGCGCGGGTTATTGTGAGCGTACGGGTTAGGATTAGGGGACGGGTGAGGGGAAGGCTTCGGGGAAGGGTTAGGGTTAGGGTTCGGGCTAGGGTTAGGGTTAGGGGACGGGGACGGTTTAGGGTCCAGGTGAGGGTCTGACAACGGTTTAGGGGGAGCGTACGTGTGAGGGCGCGGGTTAGTGTGAGCGTACGGGTTAGGATTAGGGGACGGGTGAGGGGAAGGCTTCGGGGAAGGGTTAGGGTTAGGGTTCGGGCTAGGGTTAGGGTTAGGGGACGGGGACGGTTTAGGGTCCAGGTGAGGGTACGACAACGGTTTAGGGGGAGCGTACGTGTGAGGGCGCGGGTTAGTGTGAGCGTACGGGTTAGGATTAGGGGACGGGTGAGGGGAAGGCTTCGGGGAAGGGTTAGGGTTCGGGCTAGGGTTAGGGTTAGGGGACGGGGACGGTTTAGGGTCCAGGTGAGGGTACGACAACGGTTTAGGGGGAGCGTACGTGTGAGGGCGCGGGTTAGTGTGAGCGTACGGGTTAGGATTAGGGGACGGTTGAGGGGAAGGCTTCGGGGAAGTGTTAGGGTTAGGGTTCGGGCTAGATTTAGGGGACGGGGACAGTTTAGGGTCCAGGTGAGGGTACGACAACGGTTTAGGGGGAGCGTACGTGTGAGGGCGCGAGTTAGTGTCAGCGTAAGGGTTAGGATTAGGGGACGGGTGAGGGGAAGGCTTCGGGGAAGGGTTAGGGTTAGGGTTCGGGCTAGGGTTAGGGTTAGGGGACGGGGACGGTTTAGGGTCCAGGTGAGGGTACGACAACGGTTTAGGGGGAGCGTACGTGTGAGGGCGCGGGTTAGTGTGAGCGTACGGGTTAGGATTAGGGGACGGGTGAGGGGAAGGCTTCGGGGAAGTGTTAGGGTTAGGGTTCGGGCTAGGTTTAGGGGACGGGGACAGTTTAGGGTCCAGGTGAGGGTACGACAACGGTTTAGGGGGAGCGTACGTGTGAGGGCACTGGTTAGTGTGAGCGTACGGGTTAGGATTAGGAGACGGGTGAGGGGAAGGCTTCGGGGAAGGGTTAGGGTTAGGGTTCCGGCTAGGGTTAGGGTTAGGGGACGGGGTCGGTTTAGGGTCCAGGTGAGGGTACGACAACGGTTTAGGGGGAGCGTACGTGTGAGGGCGCGGGTTAGTGTGAGCGTACGGGTTAGGATTAGGGGACGGGTGAGGGGAAGGCTTCGGGGAAGGGTTAGGGTTAGGGTTTGGGCTAGGGTTAGGGTTAGGGGACGGGGACGGTTTAGGGTCCAGGTGAGGGTACGACAACGGTTTAGGGGGAGCGTACGTGTGAGGGCGCGGGTTAGTGTGAGCGTACGGGTTAGGATTAGGGGACGGGTGAGGGGAAGGCTTCGGGGAAGGGTTAGGGTTAGGGTTCGGGCTAGGGTTAGGGTTAGGGGATGGGGACGGTTTAGGGTCCAGGTGAGGGTACGACAACGGTTTAGGGGGAGCGTACGTGTGAGGGCGCGGGTTATTGTGAGCGTACGGGTTAGGATTAGGGGACGGGTGAGGGGAAGGCTTCGGGGAAGGGTTAGGGTTAGGGTTCGGGCTAGGGTTAGGGTTAGGGGACGGGGACGGTTTAGGGTCCAGGTGAGGGTCTGACAACGGTTTAGGGGGAGCGTACGTGTGAGGGCGCGGGTTAGTGTGAGCGTACGGGTTAGGATTAGGGGACGGGTGAGGGGAAGGCTTCGGGGAAGGGTTAGGGTTAGGGTTCGGGCTAGGGTTAGGGTTAGGGGACGGGGACGGTTTAGGGTCCAGGTGAGGGTACGACAACGGTTTAGGGGGAGCGTACGTGTGAGGGCGCGGGTTAGTGTGAGCGTACGGGTTAGGATTAGGGGACGGGTGAGGGGAAGGCTTCGGGGAAGGGTTAGGGTTAGGGTTCGGGCTAGGGTTAGGGTTAGGGGACGGGGACGGTTTAGGGTCCAGGTGAGGGTACGACAACGGTTTAGGGGGAGCGTACGTGTGAGGGCGCGGGTTATTGTGAGCGTACGGGTTAGGATTAGGGGACGGGTGAGGGGAAGGCTTCGGGGAAGGGTTAGGGTTAGGGTTCGGGCTAGGGTTAGGGTTAGGGGACGGGGACGGTTTAGGGTCCAGGTGAGGGTCTGACAACGGTTTAGGGGGAGCGTACGTGTGAGGGCGCGGGTTAGTGTGAGCGTACGGGTTAGGATTAGGGGACGGGTGAGGGGAAGGCTTCGGGGAAGTGTTAGGGTTAGGGTTCGGGCTAGGTTTAGGGGACGGGGACAGTTTAGGGTCCAGGTGAGGGTACGACAACGGTTTAGGGGGAGCGTACGTGTGAGGGCACGGGTTAGTGTGAGCGTACGGGTTAGGATTAGGAGACGGGTGAGGGGAAGGCTTCGGGGAAGGGTTAGGGTAGGGTTCCGGCTAGGGTTAGGGTTAGGGGACGGGGTCGGTTTAGGGTCCAGGTGAGGGTACGACAACGGTTTAGGGGGAGCGTACGTGTGAGGGCGCGGGTTAGTGTGAGCGTACGGGTTAGGATTAGGGGACGGGTGAGGGGAAGGCTTCGGGGAAGGGTTAGGGTTAGGGTTTGGGCTAGGGTTAGGGTTAGGGGACGGGGACGGTTTAGGGTCCAGGTGAGGGTACGACAACGGTTTAGGGGGAGCGTACGTGTGAGGGCGCGGGTTAGTGTGAGCGTACGGGTTAGGATTAGGGGACGGGTGAGGGGAAGGCTTCGGGGAAGGGTTAGGGTTAGGGTTTGGGCTAGGGTTAGGGTTAGGGGACGGGGACGGTTTAGGGTCCAGGTGAGGGTACGACAACGGTTTAGGGGGAGCATACGTGTGAGGGCGCGGGTTAGTGTGAGCGTACGGGTTAGGATTAGGGGACGGGTGAGGGGAAGGCTTCGGGGAAGGGTTAGGGTTAGGGTTCGGGCTAGGGTTAGGGTTAGGGGATGGGGACGGTTTAGGGTCCAGGTGAGGGTACGACAACGGTTTAGGGGGAGCGTACGTGTGAGGGCGCGGGTTATTGTGAGCGTACGGGTTAGGATTAGGGGACGGGTGAGGGGAAGGCTTCGGGGAAGGGTTAGGGTTAGGGTTCGGGCTAGGGTTAGGGTTAGGGGACGGGGACGGTTTAGGGTCCAGGTGAGGGTCTGACAACGGTTTAGCGGGAGCGTACGTGTGAGGGCGCGGGTTAGTGTGAGCGTACGGGTTAGGATTAGGGGACGGGTGAGGGGAAGGCTTCGGGGAAGGGTTAGGGTTAGGGTTCGGGCTAGGGTTAGGGTTAGGGGACGGGGACGGTTTAGGGTCCAGGTGAGGGTACGACAACGGTTTAGGGGGAGCGTACGTGTGAGGGCGCGGGTTAGTGTGAGCGTACGGGTTAGGATTAGGGGACAGGTGAGGGGAAGGCTTCGGAGAAGGTTTAGGGTTCGGGCTAGGGGACGGGGACGGTTTAGGGTCCAGGTGAGGGTACGACAACGGTTTAGGGGGAGCGTACGTGTGAGGGCGCGGGTTAGTGTGAGCGTACGGGTTAGGATTAGGGGACGGGTGAGGGGAAGGCTTTGGGGAAGGGTTAGGGTTCGGGCTAGGGTTAGGGTTAGGGGACGGGGACGGTTTAGGGTCCAGGTGAGGGTACGACAACGGTTTAGGGGGAGCGTACGTGTGAGGGCGCGGGTTAGTGTGAGCGTACGGGTTAGGATTAGGGGACGGGTGAGGGGAAGTCTTCGGGGAAGGGTTAGGGTTAGGGTTCGGGCTAGGGTTAGGGTTAGGGGACGGGGACGGTTTAGGGTCCAGGTGAGGGTACGACAACGGTTTAGGGGGAGCGTACGTGTGAGGGCGCGGGTTAGTGTGAGCGTACGGGTTAGGATTAGGGGACGGGTGAGGGGAAGGCTTCGGGGAAGGGTTAGGGTTCGGGCTAGGGTTAGGGTTAGGGGACGGGAACGGTTTAGGGTCCAGGTGAGGGTACGACAACGGTTTAGGGGGAGCGTACGTGTGAGGGCGTGGGTTAGTGTGAGCGTACGGGTTAGGATTAGGGGACGGGTGAGGGGAAGGCTTCGGGGAAGGGTTAGGGTTAGGGTTCGGGCTAGGTTTAGGGTTAGGGGACGGGGACGGTTTAGGGTCCAGGTGAGGGTACGACAACGGTTTAGGGGGAGCGTACGTGTGAGGGCGCGGGTTAGTGTGAGCGTACGGTTTAGTATTAGGGGACAGGTGAGGTGAAGGCTTCGGGGAAGGGTTAGGGTTAGGGTTCGGGCTAGGGTTAGGGTTAGGGGACGGGGACGGTTTAGGGTCCAGGTGAGGGTCCGACAACGGTTTAGGGGGAGCGTACGTGTGAGGGCGCGGGTTAGTGTGAGCGTACGGGTTAGGATTAGGGGACGGGTGAGGGGAAGGCTTCGGGGAAGGGTTAGGGTTAGGGTTCGGGCTAGGGTTAGGGTTAGGGGACGGGGACGGTTTAGGGTCCAGGTGAGGGTACGACAACGGTTTAGGGGGAGCGTACGTGTGAGGGCGCGGGTTAGTGTGAGCGTACGGGTTAGGATTAGGGGACGGGTGAGGGGAAGGCTTCGGGGAAGGGTTAGGGTTCGGGCTAGGGTTAGGGTTAGGGGACGGGGACGGTTTAGGGTCCAGGTGAGGGTACGACAACGGTTTAGGGGGAGCGTACGTGTGAGGGCGCGGGTTAGTGTGAGCGTACGGGTTAGGATTAGGGGACGGGTGAGGGGAAGGCTTCGGGGAAGGGTTAGGGTTAGGGTTCGGGCTAGGGTTAGGGTTAGGGGACGGGGACGGTTTAGGGTCCAGGTGAGGGTACGACAACGGTTTAGGGGGAGCGTACGTGTGAGGGCGCGGGTTAGTGTGAGCGTACGGGTTAGGATTAGGAGACGGGTGAGGGGAAGGCTTCGGGGAAGGGTTAGGGTTAGGGTTCGGGCTAGTGTTAGGGTTAGGGGACGGGGACGGTTTAGGGTCCAGGTGAGGGTACGACAACGGTTTAGGGGGAGCGTACGTGTGAGGGCGCGGGTTAGTGTGAGCGTACGGTTTAGGATTAGGGGACAGGTGAGGGGAAGGCTTCGGGGAAGGGTTAGGGTTAGGGTTTGGGCTAGGGTTAGGGTTAGGGGACGGGGACGGTTTAGGGTCCAGGTGAGGGTCCGACAACGGTTTAGGGGGAGCGTACGTGTGAGGGCGCGGGTTAGTGTGAGCGTACGGGTTAGGATTAGGGGACGGGTGAGGGGAAGGCTTCGGGGAAGGGTTAGGGTTAGGGTTCGGGCTAGGGTTAGGGTTAGGGGACGGGGACGGTTTAGGGTCCAGGTGAGGGTACGACAACGGTTTAGGGGGAGCGTACGTGTGAGGGCGCGGGTTAGTGTGAGCGTACGGTTTAGGATTAGGGGACAGGTGAGGGGAAGGCTTCGGGGAAGGGTTAGGGTTAGGGTTCGGGCTAGGGTTAGGGTTAGGGGACGGGGACGGTTTAGGGTCCAGGTGAGGGTCCGACAACGGTTTAGGTGGAGCGTACGTGTGAGGGCGCGGGTTAGTGTGAGCGTACGGGTTAGGATTAGGGGACGGGTGAGGGGAAGGCTTCGGGGAAGGGTTAGGGTTAGGGTTCGGGCTAGGGTTAGGGTTAGGGGACGGGGACGGTTTAGGATCCAGGTGAGGGTACGACAACGGTTTAGGGGGAGTGTACGTGTGAGGGCGCGGGTTAGTGTGAGCGTACGGGTTAGGATTAGGGGACGGGTGAGGGGAAGGCTTCGGGGAAGTGTTAGGGTTAGGGTTCGGGCTAGGGTTAGGGTTAGGGGACGGGGACGGTTTAGGGTCCAGGTGAGGGTCCGACAACGGTTTAGGGGGAGCGTACATGTGAGGGCGCGGGTTAGTGTGAGCGTACGGGTTAGGATTAGGGGACGGGTGAGGGGAAGGCTTCGGGGAAGTGTTAGGGTTAGGGTTCGGGCTAGGGTTAGGGTTAGGGGACGGGGACGGTTTAGGGTCCAGGTGAGGGTCCGACAACGGTTTAGGGGGAGCGTACGTGTGAGGGCGCGGGTTAGTGGGAGCGTACGGGTTAGGATTACGGGACGGGTGAGGGGAAGGCTTCGGGGAAGTGTTAGGGTTAGGGTTGGGGCTAGGGTTAGGGTTAGGGGACGGGGACGGTTTAGGGTCCAGGTGAGGGTCCGACAACGGTTTAGGGGGAGCGTACGTGTGAGGGCGCGGGTTATTGTGAGCGTACGGGTTAGGATTAGGGGACGGGTGAGGGGAAGGCTTCGGGGAAGTGTTAGGGTTAGGGTTCGGGCTAGGGTTAGGATTAGGGGACGGGGACGGTTTAGGGTCCAGGTGAGGGTACGACAACGGTTTAGGGGGAGCGTACGTGTGAGGGCGCGGGTTAGTGTGAGCGTACGGGTTAGGATTAGGGGACGGGTGAGGGGAAGGCTTCGGGGAAGGGTTAGGGTTAGGGTTCGGGCTAGGGTTAGGGTTAGGGGACGGGGACGGTTTAGGGTCCAGGTGAGGGTACGACAACGGTTTAGGGGGAGCGTACGTGTGAGGGCGCGGGTTAGTGTGAGCGTACGGGTTAGGATTAGGGGATGGGTGAGGGGAAGGCTTCGGGGAAGGGTTAGGGTTAGGGTTTGGGCTAGGGTTAGGGTTAGGGGACGGGGACGGTTTAGGGTCCAGGTGAGGGTCTGACAACGGTTTAGGGGGAGCGTACGTGTGAGGGCGCGGGTTAGTGTGAGCGTACGGGTTAGGATTAGGGGACAGGTGAGGGGAAGGCTTCGGAGAAGGTACAGGGTTCGGGCTAGGGTTAGGGTTAGGGGACGGGGACGGTTTAGGGTCCAGGTGAGGGTACGACAACGGTTTAGGGGGAGCGTACGTGTGAGGGCGCGGGTTAGTGTGAGCGTACGGGTTAGGATTAGGGGACGGGTGAGGGGAAGGCTTTGGGGAAGGGTTAGGGTTCGGGCTAGGGTTAGGGTTAGGGGACGGGGACGGTTTAGGGTCCAGGTGAGGGTACGACAACGGTTTAGGGGGAGCGTACGTGTGAGGGCGCGGGTTAGTGTGAGCGTACGGGTTAGGATTAGGGGACGGGTGAGGGGAAGTCTTCGGGGAAGGGTTAGGGTTAGGGTTCGGGCTAGGGTTAGGGTTAGGGGACGGGGACGGTTTAGGGTCCAGGTGAGGGTACGACAACGGTTTAGGGGGAGCGTACGTGTGAGGGCGCGGGTTAGTGTGAGCGTACGGTTTAGGATTAGGGGACGGGTGAGGGGAAGGCTTCGGGGAAGGGTTAGGGTTCGGGCTAGGGTTAGGGTTAGAGGACGGGGACGGTTTAGGGTCCAGGTGAGGGTACGACAACGGTTTAGGGGGAGCCTACGTGTGAGGGCGCGGGTTAGTGTGAGCGTACGGGTTAGGATTAGGGGACGGGTGAGGGGAAGGCTTCGGGGAAGGGTTAGGGTTAAGGTTCGGGCTAGGTTTAGGGTTAGGGGACGGGGACGGTTTAGGGTCCAGGTGAGGGTACGACAACGGTTTAGGTGGAGCGTACGTGTGAGGGCGCGGGTTAGTGTGAGCGTACGGTTTAGTATTAGGGGACAGGTGAGGGGAAGGCTTCGGGGAAGGGTTAGGGTTAGGGTTCAGGCTAGGGTTAGGGTTAGGGGACGGGGACGGTTTAGGGTCCAGGTGAGGGTCCGACAACGGTTTAGGGGGAGCGTACGTGTGAGGGCGCAGGTTAGTGTGAGCGTACGGGTTAGGATTAGGGGACGGGTGAGGGGAAGGCTTCGGGGAAGGGTTAGGGTTAGGGTTCGGGCTAGGGTTAGGGTTAGGGGACAGGGACGGTTTAGGGTCCAGGTGAGGGTACGACAACGGTTTAGGGGGAGCGTACGTGTGAGGGCGCGGGTTAGTGTGAGCGTACGGGTTAGGATTAGGGGACGGGTGAGGGGAAGGCTTCGGGGCAGGGTTAGGGTTAGGGTTCGGGCTAGGGTTAGGGTTAGGGGACGGGGACGGTTTAGGGTCCAGGTGAGGGTACGACAACGGTTTAGGGGGAGCGTACGTGTGAGGGCACGGGTTAGTGTGAGCGTACGGGTTAGGATTAGGGGACGGGTGAGGGGAAGGCTTCGGGGAAGGGTTAGGGTTAGGGTTCGGGCTAGGGTTAGGGTTAGGGGACGGGGATGGTTTAGAGTCCAGGTGAGGGTACGACAACGGTTTAGGGGGAGCGTACGTGTGAGGGCGCGGGTTAGTTTGAGCGTACGGGTTAGGATTAGGGGACGGGTGAGGGGAAGGCTTCGGGGAAGGGTTAGGGTTAGGATTCGGGCTAGGATTAGGGTTAGGGGTCGGGGACGGTTTAGGGTCCAGGTGAGGGTCCGAAATCGATTAGGGGGAGCGTACGTGTGAGGGCGCGGGTTAGTGTGAGCGTACGGGTTAGGATTAGGGGACGGGTGAGGGGAAGGCTTCGGGGAAGGGTTAGGGTTAGGGTTCGGGCTAGGGTTAGGATTAGGGGACGGGGACGGTTTAGGGTCCAGGTGAGGGTACGACAACGGTTTAGGGGGAGCGTACGTGTGAGGGCGCGGGTTAGTGTGAGCGTACGGGTTAGGATTAGGGGACGTGTGAGGGGAAGGCTTCGGGGAAGTGTTAGGGTTAGGGTTCGGGCTAGGGTTAGGGTTAGGGGACGGGGACGGTTTAGGGTCCAGGTGAGGGTACGACAACGGTTTAGGGGGAGCGTACGTGTGAGGGCGCGGGTTAGTGTGAGCGTACGGTTTAGGATTAGGGGACAGGTGAGGGGAAGGCTTCGGGGAAGGGTTAGGGTTAGGGTTTGGGCTAGGGTTAGGGTTAGGGGACGGGGACGGTTTAGGGTCCAGGTGAGGGTCCGACAACGGTTTAGGGGGAGCGTACGTGTGAGGGCGCGGGTTAGTGTGAGCGTACGGGTTAGGATTAGGGGACGGGTGAGGGGAAGGCTTCGGGGAAGGGTTAGGGTTAGGGTTCGGGCTAGGGTTAGGGTTAGGGGACGGGGACGGTTTAGGGTCCAGGTGAGGGTCCGACAACGGTTTAGGGGGAGCGTACGTGTGAGGGCGCGGGTTAGTGGGAGCGTACGGGTTAGGATTACGGGACGGGTGAGGGGAAGGCTTCGGGGAAGTGTTAGGGTTAGGGTTGGGGCTAGGGTTAGGGTTAGGGGACGGGGACGGTTTAGGGTCCAGGTGAGGGTACGACAACGGTTTAGGGGGAGCGTACGTGTGAGGGCGCGGGTTAGTGGGAGCGTACGGGTTAGGATTAGGGGACGGGTGAGGGGAAGGCTTCGGGGAAGGTTTAGGGTTAGGGTTCCGGCTAGGGTTAGGGTTAGGGGACGGGGACGGTTTAGGGTCCAGGTGAGGGTACGACAACGGTTTAGGGGGAGCGTACGTGTGAGGGCGCGGGTTAGTGTGAGCGTACGGGTTAGGATTAGGGGACGGGTGAGGGGAAGGCTTCGGGGAAGGGTTAGGGTTAGGGTTCGGGCTAGGGTTAGGGTTAGGGGACGGGGACGGTTTAGGGTCCAGGTGAGGGTCCGACAACGGTTTAGGGGGAGCGTACGTGTGAGGGCGCGGGTTAGTGTGAGCGTACGGGTTAGGATTAGGGGACGGGTGAGGGGAAGGCTTCGGGGAAGGGTTAGGGTTAGGGTTCGGGCTAGGGTTAGGGTTAGGGGACGGGGACGGTTTAGGGTCCAGGTGAGGGTACGACAACGGTTTAGGGGGAGCGTACGTGTGAGGGCGCGGGTTAGTGTGAGCGTACGGGTTAGGATTAGGGGACGGGTGAGGTGAAGGCTTCGGGGCAGGGTTAGGGTTAGGGTTCGGGCTAGGGTTAGGGTTAGGGGACGGGGACGGTTTAGGGTCCAGGTGAGGGTACGACAACGGTTTAGGGGGAGCGTACGTGTGAGGGCGCGGGTTAGTGTGAGCGTACGGGTTAGGATTAGGGGATGGGTGAGGGGAAGACTTCGGGGAAGGGTTAGTGTTAGGGTTCGGGCTAGGGTTATAGTTAGGGGACGGGGACGGTTTAGAGTCCAGGTGAGGGTACGACAACGGTTTAGGGGGAGCGTACATGTGAGGGCGCGTGTTAGTGGGAGCGTACGGGTTAGGATTAGGGGACGGGTGAGGGGAAGGCTTCGGGGAAGGGTTAGGGTTAGGGTTCGGGCTAGGGTCAGGGTTAGGGGACGGGGACGGTTTAGGGTCCAGGTGAGGGTACGACAACGGTTTAGGGGGAGCATAGGTGTGAGGGCACGGGTTAGTGTGAGCGTACGGGTTAGGATTAGGAGACGGGTGAGGGGAAGGCTTCGGGGAAGTGTTAGGGTTAGGGTTCGGGCTAGGGTTAGGGTTAGGGGACGGGGACGGTTTAGGGTCCAGGTGAGGGTACGACAACGGTTTAGGGGGAGCGTACGTGTGAGGGCGCGGGTTAGTGTGAGCGTACGGGTTAGGATTAGGGGACAGGTGAGGGGAAGGCTTCGGGGAAGGGTTAGGGTTCGGTCTAGGGTTAGGGTTAGGGGTCGGGGACGGTTTAGGGTCCAGGTGAGGGTACGACAACGGTTTAGGGGGAGCGTACGTGTGAGGGCGCGGGTTAGTTTGAGCGTAAGGGTTAGGATTAGGGGACGGGTGAGGGGAAGGCTTCGGGGAAGGGTTAGGGTTAGGGTTCGGGCTAGGGTTAGGGTTAGGGGACGGGGACGGTTTAGGGTCCAGGTGAGGGTACGACAACGGTTTAGGGGGAGCGTACGTGTGAGGGCGCGGGTTAGTGTGAGCGTACGGGTTAGGATTAGGGGACGGGTGAGGGGAAGGCTTCGAGGAAGGGTTAGGGTTAGGGTTCGGGCTAGGGTTAGGGTTAGGGGACGGGGACGGTTTAGGGTCCAGGTGAGGGTCCGACTACGGTTTAGGGGGAGCGTACGTGTGAGGGCGCGGGTTAGTGTGAGCGTACGGGTTAGGATTAGGGGACGGGTGAGGGGAAGGCTTCGGGGAAGGGTTAGGGTTAGGGTTCGGGCTAGGGTTAGGGTTAGGGGACGGGGACGGTTTAGGGTCCAGGTGAGGGTACGACAACGGTTTAGGGGGAGCGTACGTGTGAGGGCGCGGGTTAGTGTGAGCGTACGGGTTAGGATTAGGGGACGGGTGAGGGGAAGGCTTCGGGGCAGGGTTAGGGTTAGGGTTCGGGCTAGGGTTAGGGTTAGGGGACGGGGACGGTTTAGGGTCCAGGTGAGGGTACGACAACGGTTTAGGGGGAGCGTACGTGTGAGGGCACGGGTTAGTGTGAGCGTACGGGTTAGGATTAGGGGACGGGTGAGGGGAAGGCTTCGGGGAAGGGTTAGGGTTAGGGTTCGGGCTAGGGTTAGGGTTAGGGGACGGGGATGGTTTAGAGTCCAGGTGAGGGTACGACAACGGTTTAGGGGGAGCGTACGTGTGAGGGCGCGGGTTAGTTTGAGCGTACGGGTTAGGATTAGGGGACGGGTGAGGGGAAGGCTTCGGGGAAGGGTTAGGGTTAGGATTCGGGCTAGGATTAGGGTTAGGGGTCGGGGACGGTTTAGGGTCCAGGTGAGGGTCCGACAACGGTTTAGGGGGAGCGTACGTGTGAGGGCGCGGGTTAGTGTGAGCGTACGGGTTAGGATTAGGGGACGGGTGAGGGGAAGGCTTCGGGGAAGGGTTAGGGTTAGGGTTCGGGCTAGGGTTAGGATTAGGGGACGGGGACGGTTTAGGGTCCAGGTGAGGGTACGACAACGGTTTAGGGGGAGCGTACGTGTGAGGGCGCGGGTTAGTGTGAGCGTACGGGTTAGGATTAGGGGACGTGTGAGGGGAAGGCTTCGGGGAAGTGTTAGGGTTAGGGTTCGGGCTAGGGTTAGGGTTAGGGGACGGGGACGGTTTAGGGTCCAGGTGAGGGTACGACAACGGTTTAGGGGGAGCGTACGTGTGAGGGCGCGGGTTAGTGTGAGCGTACGGTTTAGGATTAGGGGACAGGTGAGTGGAAGGCTTCGGGGAAGGGTTAGGGTTAGGGTTTGGGCTAGGGTTAGGGTTAGGGGACGGGGACGGTTTAGGGTCCAGGTGAGGGTCCGACAACGGTTTAGGGGGAGCGTACGTGTGAGGGCGCGGGTTAGTGTGAGCGTACGGGTTAGTATTAGGCGACGGGTGAGGGGAAGGCTTCGGGGAAGGGTTAGGGTTAGGGTTCAGGCTAGGGTTAGGGTTAGGGGACGGGGACGGTTTAGGGTCCAGGTGAGGGTACGACAACGGTTTAGGGGGAGCGTACGTGTGAGGGCGCGGGTTAGTGTGAGCGTACGGTTTAGGATTAGGGGACAGGTGAGGGGAAGGCTTCGGGGAAGGGTTAGGGTTAGGGTTCGGGCTAGGGTTAGGGTTAGGGGACGGGGTCGGTTTAGGGTCCAGGTGAGGGTCCAACAACGGTTTAGGGGGAGCGTACGTGTGAGGGCGCGGGTTAGTGTGAGCGTACGGGTTAGGATTAGGGGACGGGTGAGGGGAAGGCTTCGGGGAAGGGTTAGGGTTAGGGTTCGGGCTAGGGTTAGGGTTAGGGGACGGGGACGGTTTAGGATCCAGGTGAGGGTACGACAACGGTTTAGGGGGAGTGTACGTGTGAGGGCGCGGGTTAGTGTGAGCGTACGGGTTAGGATTAGGGGACGGGTGAGGGGAAGGCTTCGGGGAAGGGTTAGGGTTAGGGTTCGGGCTAGGGTTAGGGTTAGGGGACGGGGACGGTTTAGGGTCCAGGTGAGGGTCCGACAACGGTTTAGGGGGAGCGTACATGTGAGGGCGCGGGTTAGTGTGAGCGTACGGGTTAGGATTAGGGGACGGGTGAGGGGAAGGCTTCGGGGAAGTGTTAGGGTTAGGGTTCGGGCTAGGGTTAGGGTTAGGGGACGGGGACGGTTTAGGGTCCAGGTGAGGGTCCGACAACGGTTTAGGGGGAGCGTACGTGTGAGGGCGCGGGTTAGTGGGAGCGTACGGGTTAGGATTACGGGACGGGTGAGGGGAAGGCTTCGGGGAAGTGTTAGGGTTAGGGTTGGGGCTAGGGTTAGGGTTAGGGGACGGGGACGGTTTAGGGTCCAGGTGAGGGTACGACAACGGTTTAGGGGGAGCGTACGTGTGAGGGCGCGGGTTAGTGGGAGCGTACGGGTTAGGATTAGGGGACGGGTGAGGGGAAGGCTTCGGGGAAGGTTTAGGGTTAGGGTTCCGGCTAGGGTTAGGGTTAGGGGACGGGGACGGTTTAGGGTCCAGGTGAGGGTACGACAACGGTTTAGGGGGAGCGTACGTGTGAGGGCGCGGGTTAGTGTGAGCGTACGGGTTAGGATTAGGGGACGGGTGAGGGGAAGGCTTCAGGGAAGGGTTAGGGTTAGGGTTCGGGCTAGGGTTAGGGTTAGGGGACGGGGACGGTTTAGGGTCCAGGTGAGGGTACGACAACGGTTTAGGGGGAGCGTACGTGTGAGGGCGCGGGTTAGTGTGAGCGTACGGGTTAGGATTAGGGAACGGGTGAGGGGAAGGCTTCGGGGAAGGGTTAGGGTTAGGGTTCGGGCTAGGGTTAGGGTTAGGGGACGGGGACGGTTTAGGGTCCAGGTGAGGGTACGACAACGGTTTAGGGGGAGCGTACTTGTGAGGGCGCGGGTTAGTGTGAGACTACGGGTTAGGATTAGGGGACGGGTGAGGGGAAGGCTTCGGGGAAGGGTTAGGGTTAGGGTTCGGGCTAGGGTTAGGGTTAGGGGACGGGGACGGTTTAGGGTCCAGGTGAGGGTCCGACAACGGTTTAGGGGGAGCGTACGTGTGAGGGCGCGGGTTAGTGTGAGCGTACGGGTTAGGATTAGGGGACGGGTGAGGGGAAGGCTTCGGGGAAGGGTTAGGGTTAGGGTTCGGGCTAGGGTTAGGGTTAGGGGACGGGGACGGTTTAGGGTCCAGGTGAGGGTACGACAACGGTTTAGGGGGAGCGTACGTGTGAGGGCGCGGGTTAGTGTGAGCGTACGGGTTAGGATTAGGGGACGGGTGAGGGGAAGGCTTCGGGGAAGGGTTAGGGTTAGGGTTCGGGCTAGGGTTAGGGTTAGGGGACGGGGATGTTTTAGGGTCCAGGTGAGGGTACGACAACGGTTTAGGGGGAGCGTACGTGTGAGGGCGCGGGTTAGTGTGAGCGTACGGGTTAGGATTAGGGGACGGGTGAGGGGAAGGCTTCGGGGAAGGGTTAGGGTTAGGGTTTGGGCTAGGGTTAGGGTTAGGGGACGGGGACGGTTTAGGGTCCAGGTGAGGGTCCGACAACGGTTTAGGGGGAGCGTACGTGTGAGGGCGCGGGTTAGTGTGAGCGTACGGGTTAGGATTAGGGGACGGGTGAGGGGAAGGCTTCGGGGAAGGGTTAGGGTTAGGGTTCGGGCTAGGGTTAGGGTTAGGGGACGGTGACGGTTTAGGGTCCAGGTGAGGGTACGACAACGGTTTAGGGGGAGCGTACGTGTGAGGGCGCGAGTTAGTGTGAGCGTAAGGGTTAGGATTAGGGGACGGGTGAGGGGAAGGCTTCGGGGAAGTGTTAGGGTTAGGGTTCGGGCTAGGGTTAGGGTTAGGGGACGGGGACGGTTTAGGGTCCAGGTGAGGGTACGACAACGGTTTAGGCGGAGCATACGTGTGAGGGCGCGGGTTAGTGTGAGCGTACGGGTTAGGATTAGGGGACAGGTGAGGGGAAGGCTTCGGGGAAGGGTTAGGGTTCGGGCTAGGGTTAGGGTTAGGGGACGGGGACCGTTTAGGGTCCAGGTGAGGGTACGACAACGGTTTAGGGGGAGCGTACGTGTGAGGGCGCGGGTTAGTGTGAGCGTACGGGTTAGGATTAGGGGACGGGTGAGGGGAAGGCTTCGGGGAACGGTTAGGGTTAGGGTTCGGGCTAGGGTTAGGGTTAGGGGATGGGGACGGTTTAGGGTCCAGGTGAGGGTACGACAACGGTTTAGGGGGAGCGTACGTGTGAGGGCGCGGGTTAGTTTGAGCGTACGGGTTAGGATTAGGGGACGGGTGAGGGGAAGTCTTCGGGGAAGGGTTAGGGTTAGGGTTCGGGCTAGGGTTAGGGTTAGGGGTCAGGGACGGTTTAGGGTCCAGGTGAGGGTCCGACAACGGTTTAGGGGGAGCGTACATGTGAGGGCGCGGGTTAGTGTGAGCGTACGGGTTAGGATTAGGGGACGGGTGAGGGGAAGGCTTCGGGGAAGGGTTAGGGTTAGGGTTCGGGCTAGGGTTAGGGTTAGGGGACGGGGACGGTTTAGGGTCCAGGTGAGGGTACGACAACGGTTTAGGGGGAGCGTACGTGTGAGGGCGCGGGTTAGTGTGAGCGTACGGGTTAGGATTAGGGGACGGGTGAGGGGAAGGCTTCGAGGAAGGGTTAGTGTTAGGGTTCGGGCTAGGGTTAGGGTTAGGGGACGGGGACGGTTTAGGGTCCAGGTGAGGGTCCGACAACGGTTTAGGGGGAGCGTACGTGTGAGGGCGCGGGTTAGTGTGAGCGTACGGGTTAGGATTAGGGGACGGGTGAGGGGAAGGCTTCGGGGAAGGGTTAGGGTTAGGGTTCGGGCTAGGGTTAGGGTTAGGGGACGGGGACGGTTTAGGGTCCAGGTGAGGGTACGACAACGGTTTAGGGGGAGCGTACGTGTGAGGGCACGGGTTAGTGTGAGCGTACGGGTTAGGATTAGGGGACGGGTGAGGGGAAGGCTTCGGGGAAGGGTTAGGGTTAGGGTTCGGGCTAGGGTTAGGGTTAGGGGACGGGGACGGTTTAGGGTCCAGGTGAGGGTACGACAACGGTTTAGGGGGAGCGTACGTGTGAGGGCGCGGGTTAGTGTGAGCGTACGGGTTAGGATTAGGGGACGGGTGAGGGGAAGGCTTCGGGGAAGGGTTAGGGTTAGGGTTCGGGCTAGGGTTAGGGTTAGGGGACGGGGATGTTTTAGGGTACAGGTGAGGGTACGACAACGGTTTAGGGGGAGCGTACGTGTGAGGGCGCGGGTTAGTGTGAGCGTACGGGTTAGGATTAGGGGACGGGTGAGGGGAAGGCTTCGGGGAAGGGTTAGGGTTAGGGTTTGGGCTAGGGTTAGGGTTAGGGGACGGGGACGGTTTAGGGTCCAGGTGAGGGTCCGACAACGGTTTAGGGGGAGCGTACGTGTGAGGGCGCGGGTTAGTGTGAGCGTACGGGTTAGGATTAGGGGACGGGTGAGGGGAAGGCTTCGGGGAAGGGTTAGGGTTAGGGTTCGGGCTAGGGTTAGGGTTAGGGGACGGGGACGGTTTAGGGTCCAGGTGAGGGTACGACAACGGTTTAGGGGGAGCGTACGTGTGAGGGCGCGGTTTAGTGTGAGCGTACGGGTTAGGATTAGGGGACGGGTGAGGGGAAGGCTTCGGGGCAGGGTTAGGGTTAGGGTTCGGGCTAGGGTTAGGGTTAGGGGACGGGGACGGTTTAGGGTCCAGGTGAGGGTACGACAACGGTTTAGGGGGAGCGTACGTGTGAGGGCGCGGGTTAGTGTGAGCGTACGGGTTAGGATTAGGGGACGGGTGAGGGGAAGGCTTCGGGGAAGGGTTAGGGTTAGGGTTCGGGCTAGGGTTAGGGTTAGGGGACGGGGATGGTTTAGGGTCCAGGTGAGGGTACGACAACGGTTTAGGGGGAGCGTACGTGTGAGGGCGCGGGTTAGTTTGAGCGTACGGGTTAGGATTAGGGGACGGGTGAGGGGAAGGCTTCGGGGAAGTGTTAGGGTTAGGGTTCGGGCTAGGATTAGGGTTAGGGGTCCGGGACGGTTTAGGGTCCAGGTGAGGGTCCGACAACGGTTTAGGGGGAGCGTACGTGTGAGGGCGCGGGTTAGTGTGAGCGTACGGGTTAGGATTAGGGGACGGGTGAGGGGAAGGCTTCGGGGCAGGGTTAGGGTTAGGGTTCGGGCTAGGGTTAGGGTTAGGGGACGGGGACGGTTTATGGTCCAGGTGAGGGTACGACAACGGTTTAGGGGGAGCGTACGTGTGAGGGCGCGGGTTAGTGTGAGCGTACGGGTTAGGATTAGGGGACGGGTGAGGGGAAGGCTTCGGGGAAGGGTTAGGGTTAGGGTTCGGGCTAGGGTTAGGGTTAGGGGACGGGGATGGTTTAGGGTCCAGGTGAGGGTACGACAACGGTTTAGGGGGAGCGTACGTGTGAGGGCGCGGGTTAGTTTGAGCATACGGGTTAGGATTAGGGGACGGGTGAGGGGAAGGCTTCGGGGAAGGGTTAGGGTTAGGGTTCGGGCTAGGATTAGGGTTAGGGGTCGGGGACGGTTTAGGGTCCAGGTGAGGGTCCGACAACGGTTTAGGGGGAGCGTACGTGTGAGGGCGCGGGTTAGTGTGAGCGTACGGGTTAGGATTAGGGGACGGGTGAGGGGAAGGCTTCGGGGAAGGGTTAGGGTTAGGGTTCGGGCTAGGGTTAGGGTTAGGGGACGGGGACGGTTTAGGGACCAGGTGAGGGTCCGACAACGGTTTAGGGGGAGCGTACGTGTGAGGGCGCGGGTTAGTGTGAGCGTACGGGTAAGGATTAGGGGACGGGTGAGGGGAAGGCTTCGGGGAAGTGTTAGGGTTAGGGTTCGGGCTAGGGTTAGGGTTAGGGGACGGGGACGGTTTAGGGTCCAGGTGAGGGTACGACAACGGTTTAGGGGGAGCGTACGTGTGAGGGCGTGGGTTAGTGTGAGCGTACGGTTTAGGATTAGGGGACGGGTGAGGGGAAGGCTTCGGGGCAGGGTTAGGGTTAGGGTTCGGGCTAGGGTTAGGGTTAGGGGACGGGGACGGTTTAGGGTCCAGGTGAGGGTACGACAACGGTTTAGGGGGAGCGTACGTGTGAGGGCGCGGGTTAGTGGGAGCGTACGGGTTAGGATTAGGGGACGGGTGAGGGGAAGGCTTCGGGGAAGGTTTAGGGTTAGGGTTCCGGCTAGGGTTAGGGTTAGGGGACGGGGACGGTTTAGGGTCCAGGTGAGGGTACGACAACGGTTTAGGGGGAGCGTACGTGTGAGGGCGCGGGTTAGTGTGAGCGTACGGGTTAGGATTAGGGGACGGGTGAGGGGAAGGCTTCGGGGAAGGGTTAGGGTTAGGGTTCGGGCTAGGGTTAGGGTTAGGGGACGGGGACGGTTTAGGGTCCAGGTGAGGGTACGACAACGGTTTAGGGGGAGCGTACGTGTGAGGGCGCGGGTTAGTGTGAGCGTACGGGTTAGGATTAGGGAACGGGTGAGGGGAAGGCTTCGGGGAAGGGTTAGGGTTAGGGTTCGGGCTAGGGTTAGGGTTAGGGGACGGGGACGGTTTAGGGTCCAGGTGAGGGTACGACAACGGTTTAGGGGGAGCGTACTTGTGAGGGCGCGGGTTAGTGTGAGCGTACGGGTTAGGATTAGGGGACGGGTGAGGGGAAGGCTTCGGGGAAGGGTTAGGGTTAGGGTTCGGGCTAGGGTTAGGGTTAGGGGACGGGGACGGTTTAGGGTCCAGGTGAGGGTCCGACAACGGTTTAGGGGGAGCGTACGTGTGAGGGCGCGGGTTAGTGTGAGCGTACGGGTTAGGATTAGGGGACGGGTGAGGGGAAGGCTTCGGGGAAGGGTTAGGGTTAGGGTTCGGGCTAGGGTTAGGGTTAGGGGACGGGGACGGTTTAGGGTCCAGGTGAGGGTACGACAACGGTTTAGGGGGAGCGTACGTGTGAGGGCGCGGGTTAGTGTGAGCGTACGGGTTAGGATTAGGGGACGGGTGAGGTGAAGGCTTCGGGGCAGGGTTAGGGTTAGGGTTCGGGCTAGGGTTAGGGTTAGGGGACGGGGACGGTTTAGGGTCCAGGTGAGGGTACGACAACGGTTTAGGGGGAGCGTACGTGTGAGGGCGCGGGTTAGTGTGAGCGTACGGGTTAGGATTAGGGGACGGGTGAGGGGAAGACTTCGGGGAAGGGTTAGGGTTAGTGTTCGGGCTAGGGTTATAGTTAGGGGACGGGGACGGTTTAGAGTCCAGGTGAGGGTACGACAACGGTTTAGGGGGAGCGTACATGTGAGGGCGCGGGTTAGTGGGAGCGTACGGGTTAGGATTAGGGGACGGGTGAGGGGAAGGCTTCGGGGAAGGGTTAGGGTTAGGGTTCGGGCTAGGGTTAGGGTTAGGGGACGGGGACGGTTTAGGGTCCAGGTGAGGGTAAGACAACGGTTTAGGGGGAGCGTACGTGTGAGGGCACGGGTTAGTGTGAGCGTACGGGTTAGGATTAGGAGACGGGTGAGGGGAAGGCTTCGGGGAAGTGTTAGGGTTAGGGTTCGGGCTAGGGTTAGGGTTAGGGGACGGGGACCGTTTAGGGTTCAGGTGAGGGTACGACAACGGTTTAGGCGGAGCGTACGTGTGAGGGCGTGGGTTAGTGTGAGCGTACGGGTTAGGATTAGGGGACAGGTGAGGGGAAGGCTTCGGGGAAGGGTTAGGGTTCGGGCTAGGGTTAGAGTTAGGGGTCGGGGACGGTTTAGGGTCCAGGTGAGGGTACGACAACGGTTTAGGGGGAGCGTACGTGTGAGGGCGCGGGTTAGTTTGAGCGTACGGATTAGGATTAGGGGACGGGTGAGGGGAAGGCTTCGGGGAAGGGTTAGGGTTAGGGTTCGGGCTAGGGTTAGGGTTAGGGGTCGGGGACGGTTTAGGGTCCAGGTGAGGGTCCGACAACGGTTTAGGGGGAGCGTACGTGTGAGGGCGCGGGTTAGTGTGAGCGTACGGGTTAGGATTAGGGGACGGGTGAGGGGAAGGCTTCGGGGAAGGGTTAGGGTTAGGGTTCGGGCTAGGGTTAGGGTTAGGGGACGGGGACGGTTTAGGGTCCAGGTGAGGGTACGACAACGGTTTAGGGGGAGCGTACGTGTGAGGGCGCGGGTTAGTTTGAGCGTACGGGTTAGGATTAGGGGACGGGTGAGGGGAAGGCTTCGAGGAAGGGTTAGGGTTAGGGTTCGGGCTAGGGTTAGGGTTAGGGGACGGGGACGGTTTAGGGTCCAGGTGAGGGTCCGACAACGGTTTAGGGGGAGCGTACGTGTGAGGGCGCGGGTTAGTGTGAGCGTACGGGTTAGGATTAGGGGACGGGTGAGGGGAAGGCTACGGGGAAGGGTTAGGGTTAGGGTTTGGGCTACGGTTAGGGTTAGGGGACGGGGACGGTTTAGGGTCCACGTGAGGGTCCGACAACGGTTTAGGGGGAGCGTACGTGTGAGGGCGCGGGTTAGTGTGAGCGTACGGGTTAGGATTAGGGGACGGGTGAGGGGAAGGCTTCGGGGAAGGGTTAGGGTTAGGGTTCGGGCTAGGGTTAGGGTTAGGGGACGGGGACGGTTTAGGGTCTAGGTGAGGGTACGACAACGGTTTAGGGGGAGCGTACGTGTGAGGGCGCGGTTTAGTGGGAGCGTACGGGTTAGGATTAGGGGACGGGTGAGGGGAAGGCTTCGGGGAAGGGTTAGGGTTAGGGTTCGGGCTAGGGTTAGGGTTAGGGGACGGGGACGGTTTAGGGTCCAGGTGAGGGTACGACAACGGTTTAGGGGGAGCGTACGTGTGAGGGCGCGGGTTAGTGTGAGCGTACGGGTTAGGATTAGGGGACGGGTGAGGGGAAGGCTTCGGGGAAGGGTTAGGGTTAGGGTTCGGGCTAGGGTTAGGGTTAGCGGACGGTGACGGTTTAGGGTCCAGGTGAGGGTACGACAACGGTTTAGGGGGAGCGTATGTGTGAGGGCGCGGGTTAGTGTGAGCGTACGGGTTAGGATTAGGGGACGGGTGAGGGGAAGGCTTCGGGGAAGGGTTAGGGTTAGGGTTCGGGCTAGGGTTAGGGTTAGGGGACGGGGACGGTTTAGGGTCCAGGTGAGGGTACGACAACGGTTTAGGGGGAGCGTACGTGTGAGGGCGCGGGTTAGTGTGAGCGTACGGGTTAGGATTAGGGGACGGGTGAGGGGAAGGCTTCGGGGAAGGGTTAGGGTTAGGGTTCGGGCTAGGGTTAGGGTTAGGGGACGGGAACGGTTTAGGGTCCAGGTGAGGGTCCGACAACGGTTTAGGGGGAGCGTACGTGTGAGGGCGCAGGTTAGTGTGAGAGTACGGGTTAGGATTAGGGGACGGGTGAGGGGAAGGCTTCGGGGAAGGGTTAGGGTTAGGGTTCGGGCTAGGGTTAGGGTTAGGGGACGGGGACGGTTTAGGGTCCAGGTGAGGGTACGACAACGGTTTAGGGGGAGCGTACGTGTGAGGGCGCGGGTTAGTGTGAGCGTACGGGTTAGGATTAGGGGACGTGTGAGGGGAAGGCTTCGGGGAAGGGTTAGGGTTAGGGTTCGGGCTAGGGTTACGGTTAGGGAACGGGGACGGTTTAGGTTCCAGGTGAGGGTACGACAACGGTTTAGGGGGAGCGTACGTGTGAGGGCGCGGGTTAGTGTGAGCGTACGGGTTAGGATTAGGGGACGGGTGAGGGGAAGGCTTCGGGGAAGGGTTAGGGTTAGGGTTCGGGCTAGGGTTAGGGTTAGGGGACGGTGACGGTTTAGGGTCCAGGTGAGGGTACGACAACGGTTTAGGGGGAGCGTACGTGTGAGGGCGCGAGTTAGTGTGAGCGTAAGGGTTAGGATTAGGGGACGGGTGAGGGGAAGGCTTCGGGGAAGTGTTAGGGTTAGGGTTCGGGCTAGGGTTAGGGTTAGGGGACGGGGACGGTTTAGGGTCCAGGTGAGGGTACGACAACGGTTTAGGCGGAGCGTACGTGTGAGGGCGCGGGTTAGTGTGAGCGTACGGGTTAGGATTAGGGGACAGGTGAGGGGAAGGCTTCGGGGAAGGGTTAGGGTTCGGGCTAGGGTTAGGGTTAGGGGACGGGGACCGTTTAGGGTCCAGGTGAGGGTACGACAACGGTTTAGGGGGAGCGTACGTGTGAGGGCGCGGGTTAGTGTGAGCGTACGGGTTAGGATTAGGGGACGGGTGAGGGGAAGGCTTCGGGGAACGGTTAGGGTTAGGGTTCGGGCTAGGGTTAGGGTTAGGGGATGGGGACGGTTTAGGGTCCAGGTGAGGGTACGACAACGGTTTAGGGGGAGCGTACGTGTGAGGGCGCGGGTTAGTTTGAGCGTACGGGTTAGGATTAGGGGACGGGTGAGGGGAAGGCTTCGGGGAAGGGTTAGGGTTAGGGTTCGGGCTAGGGTTAGGGTTAGGGGTCAGGGACGGTTTAGGGTCCAGGTGAGGGTCCGACAACGGTTTAGGGGGAGCGTACATGTGAGGGCGCGGGTTAGTGTGAGCGTACGGGTTAGGATTAGGGGACGGGTGAGGGGAAGGCTTCGGGGAAGGGTTAGGGTTAGGGTTCGGGCTAGGGTTAGGGTTAGGGGACGGGGACGGTTTAGGGTCCAGGTGAGGGTACGACAACGGTTTAGGGGGAGCGTACGTGTGAGGGCGCGGGTTAGTGTGAGCGTACGGGTTAGGATTAGGGGACGGGTGAGGGGAAGGCTTCGAGGAAGGGTTAGTGTTAGGGTTCGGGCTAGGGTTAGGGTTAGGGGACGGGGACGGTTTAGGGTCCAGGTGAGGGTCCGACAACGGTTTAGGGGGAGCGTACGTGTGAGGGCGCGGGTTAGTGTGAGCGTACGGGTTAGGATTAGGGGACGGGTGAGGGGAAGGCTTCGGGGAAGGGTTAGGGTTAGGGTTCGGGCTAGGGTTAGGGTTAGGGGACGGGGACGGTTTAGGGTCCAGGTGAGGGTACGACAACAGTTTAGGGGGAGCGTACGTGTGAGGGCACGGGTTAGTGTGAGCGTACGGGTTAGGATTAGGGGACGGGTGAGGGGAAGGCTTCGGGGAAGGGTTAGGGTTAGGGTTCGGGCTAGGGTTAGGGTTAGGGGACGGGGACGGTTTAGGGTCCAGGTGAGGGTACGACAACGGTTTAGGGGGAGCGTACGTGTGAGGGCGCGAGTTAGTGTGAGCGTACGGGTTAGGATTAGGGGACGGGTGAGGGGAAGGCTTCGGGGAAGGGTTAGGGTTAGGGTTCGGGCTAGGGTTAGGGTTAGGGGACGGGGATGTTTTAGGGTCCAGGTGAGGGTACGACAACGGTTTAGGGGGAGCGTACGTGTGAGGGCGCGGGTTAGTGTGAGCGTACGGGTTAGGATTAGGGGACGGGTGAGGGGAAGGCTTCGGGGAACGGTTAGGGTTAGGGTTCGGGCTAGGGTTAGGGTTAGGGGATGGGGACGGTTTAGGGTCCAGGTGAGGGTACGACAACGGTTTAGGGGGAGCGTACGTGTGAGGGCGCGGGTTAGTTTGAGCGTACGGGTTAGGATTAGGGGACGGGTGAGGGGAAGGCTTCGGGGAAGGGTTAGGGTTAGGGTTCGGGCTAGGGTTAGGGTTAGGGGTCAGGGACGGTTTAGGGTCCAGGTGAGGGTCCGACAACGGTTTAGGGGGAGCGTACATGTGAGGGCGCGGGTTAGTGTGAGCGTACGGGTTAGGATTAGGGGACGGGTGAGGGGAAGGCTTCGGGGAAGGGTTAGGGTTAGGGTTCGGGCTAGGGTTAGGGTTAGGGGACGGGGACGGTTTAGGGTCCAGGTGAGGGTACGACAACGGTTTAGGGGGAGCGTACGTGTGAGGGCGCGGGTTAGTGTGAGCGTACGGGTTAGGATTAGGGGACGGGTGAGGGGAAGGCTTCGAGGAAGGGTTAGTGTTAGGGTTCGGGCTAGGGTTAGGGTTAGGGGACGGGGACGGTTTAGGGTCCAGGTGAGTGTCCGACAACGGTTTAGGGGGAGCGTACGTGTGAGGGCGCGGGTTAGTGTGAGCGTACGGGTTAGGATTAGGGGACGGGTGAGGGGAAGGCTTCGGGGAAGGGTTAGGGTTAGGGTTCGGGCTAGGGTTAGGGTTAGGGGACGGGGACGGTTTAGGGTCCAGGTGAGGGTACGACAACGGTTTAGGGGGAGCGTACGTGTGAGGGCACGGGTTAGTGTGAGCGTACGGGTTAGGATTAGGGGACGGGTGAGGGGAAGGCTTCGGGGAAGGGTTAGGGTTAGGGTTCGGGCTAGGGTTAGGGTTAGGGGACGGGGACGGTTTAGGGTCCAGGTGAGGGTACGACAACGGTTTAGGGGGAGCGTACGTGTGAGGGCGCGGGTTAGTGTGAGCGTACGGGTTAGGATTAGGGGACGGGTGAGGGGAAGGCTTCGGGGAAGGGTTAGGGTTAGGGTTCGGGCTAGGGTTAGGGTTAGGGGACGGGGATGTTTTAGGGTCCAGGTGAGGGTACGACAACGGTTTAGGGGGAGCGTACGTGTGAGGGCGCGGGTTAGTGTGAGCGTACGGGTTAGGATTAGGGGACGGGTGAGGGGAAGGCTTCGGGGAAGGGTTAGGGTTAGGGTTTGGGCTAGGGTTAGGGTTAGGGGACGGGGACGGTTTAGGGTCCAGGTGAGGGTCCGACAACGGTTTAGGGGGAGCGTACGTGTGAGGGCGCGGGTTAGTGTGAGCGTACGGGTTAGGATTAGGGGACGGGTGAGGGGAAGGCTTCGGGGAAGGGTTAGGGTTAGGGTTCGGGCTAGGGTTAGGGTTAGGGGACGGGGACGGTTTAGGGTCCAGGTGAGGGTACGACAACGGTTTAGGGGGAGCGTACGTGTGAGGGCGCGGGTTAGTGTGAGCGTACGGGTTAGGATTAGGGGACGGGTGAGGGGAAGGCTTCGGGGAAGGGTTAGGGTTAGGGTTCGGGCTAGGGTTAGGGTTAGGGGACGGGGATGGTTTAGGGTCCAGGTGAGGGTACGACAACGGTTTAGGGGGAGCGTACGTGTGAGGGCGCGGGTTAGTTTGAGCGTACGGGTTAGGATTAGGGGACGGGTGAGGGGAAGGCTTCGGGGAAGTGTTAGGGTTAGGGTTCGGGCTAGGATTAGGGTTAGGGGTCCGGGACGGTTTAGGGTCCAGGTGAGGGTCCGACAACGGTTTAGGGGGAGCGTACGTGTGATGGCGCGGGTTAGTGTGAGCGTACGGGTTAGGATTAGGGGACGGGTGAGGGGAAGGCTTCGGGGCAGGGTTAGGGTTAGGGTTCGGGCTAGGGTTAGGGTTAGGGGACGGGGACGGTTTATGGTCCAGGTGAGGGTACGACAACGGTTTAGGGGGAGCGTACGTGTGAGGGCGCGGGTTAGTGTGAGCGTACGGGTTAGGATTAGGGGACGGGTGAGGGGAAGGCTTCGGGGAAGGGTTAGGGTTAGGGTTCGGGCTAGGGTTAGGGTTAGGGGACGGGGATGGTTTAGGGTCCAGGTGAGGGTACGACAACGGTTTAGGGGGAGCGTACGTGTGAGGGCGCGGGTTAGTTTGAGCGTACGGGTTAGGATTAGGGGACGGGTGAGGGGAAGGCTTCGGGGAAGGGTTAGGGTTAGGGTTCAGGCTAGGATTAGGGTTAGGGGTCGGGGACGGTTTAGGGTCCAGGTGAGGGTCCGACAACGGTTTAGGGGGAGCGTACGTGTGAGGGCGCAGGTTAGTGTGAGCGTACGGGTTAGGATTAGGGGACGGGTGAGGGGAAGGCTTCGGGGAAGGGTTAGGGTTAGGGTTCGGGCTAGGGTTAGGGTTAGGGGACGGGGACGGTTTAGGGACCAGGTGAGGGTCCGACAACGGTTTAGGGGGAGCGTACGTGTGAGGGCGCGGGTTAGTGTGAGCGTACGGGTAAGGATTAGGGGACGGGTGAGGGGAAGGCTTCGGGGAAGTGTTAGGGTTAGGGTTCGGGCTAGGGTTAGGGTTAGGGGACGGGGACGGTTTAGGGTCCAGGTGAGGGTACGACAACGGTTTAGGGGGAGCGTACGTGTGAGGGCGTGGGTTAGTGTGAGCGTACGGTTTAGGATTAGGGGACGGGTGAGGGGAAGGCTTCGGGGCAGGGTTAGGGTTAGGGTTCGGGCTAGGGTTAGGGTTAGGGGACGGGGACGGTTTAGGGTCCAGGTGAGGGTACGACAACGGTTTAGGGGGAGCGTACGTGTGAGGGCGCGGGTTAGTGTGAGCGTACGGGTTAGGATTAGGGGACGGGTGAGGGGAAGGCTTCGGGGAAGGGTTAGGGTTAGGGTTCGGGCTAGGGTTAGGGTTAGGGGACGGGGACGGTTTAGGGTCCAGGTGAGGGTACGACAACGGTTTAGGGGGAGCGTACGTGTGAGGGCGCGGGTTAGTGTGAGCGTACGGGTTAGGATTAGGGGACGGGTGAGGGGAAGGCTTCGGGGAAGGGTTAGGGTTAGGGTTCGGGCTAGGGTTAGGGTTAGGGGACGGGGACGGTTTAGGGTCCAGGTGAGGGTACGACAACGGTTTAGGGGGAGCGTACGTGTGAGGGCGCGGCTTAGTGTGAGCGTACGGGTTAGGATTAGGGGACGGGTGAGGGGAAGGCTTCGGGGAAGGGTTAGGGTTAGGGTTCGGGCTAGGGTTAGGGTTAGGGGACGGGGACGTTTTAGGGTCCAGGTGAGGGTACGACAACGGTTTAGGGGGAGCGTACGTGTGAGGGCGCGGGTTAGTGTGAGCGTACGGGTTAGGATTAGGGGACGGGTGAGGGGAAGGCTTCGGGGAAGGGTTAGGGTTAGGGTTTGGACTAGGGTTAGGGTTAGGGGACGGGGACGGTTTAGGGTCCAGGTGAGGGTCCGACAACGGTTTAGGGGGAGCGTACGTGTGAGGGCGCGGGTTAGTGTGAGCGTACGGGTTAGGATTAGGGGACGGGTGAGGGGAAGGCTTCGGGGAAGGGTTAGGGTTAGGGTTCGGGCTAGGGTTAGGGTTAGGGGACGGGGACGGTTTAGGGTCCAGGTGAGGGTCCGACAACGGTTTAGGGGGAGCGTACGTGTGAGGGCGCGGGTTAGTGTGAGCGTACGGGTTAGGATTAGGGGACGGGTGAGGGGAAGGCTTCGGGGAAGGGTTAGGGTTAGGGTTCGGGCTAGGGTTAGGGTTAGGGGACGGGGACGGTTTAGGGTCCAGGTGAGGGTACGACAACGGTTTAGGGGGAGCGTACGTGTGAGGGCGCGGGTTAGTGTGAGCGTACGGGTTAGGATTAGGGGACGGGTGAGGGGAAGGCTTCGGGGAAGGGTTAGGGTTAGGGTTCGGGCTAGGGTTAGGGTTAGGGGACGGGGACGGTTTAGGGTCCAGGTGAGGGTACGACAAGGGTTTAGGGGGAGCGTACGTGTGAGGGCGCGGGTTAGTGTGAGCGTACGGGTTAGGATTAGGGGACGGGTGAGGGGAAGGCTTCGGGGAAGGGTTAGGGTTAGGGTTCGGGCTAGGGTTAGGGTTAGGGGACGGGGACGGTTTAGGGTCCAGGTGAGGGTCCGACAACGGTTTAGGGGGAGCGTACGTGTGAGGGCGCGGGTTAGTGTGAGCGTACGGGTTAGGATTAGGGGACGGGTGAGGGGAAGGCTTCGGGGAATGGTTAGGGTTAGGGTTCGGGCTAGGGTTAGGGTGAGGGGACGGGGACGGTTTAGGGTCCAGGTGAGGGTACGACAACGGTTTAGGGGGAGCGTACGTGTGAGGGCGCGGGTTAGTGTGAGCGTACGGGTTAGGATTAGGGGACGGGTGAGGGGAAGGCCTCGGGGAAGTGTTAGGGTTAGGGTTCGGGCTAGGGTTAGGGTTAGGGGACGGGGACGGTTTAGGGTCCAGGTGAGGGTACGACAACGGTTTAGGGGGAGCGTACGTGTGAGGGCGCGGGTTAGTGTGAGCGTACGGTTTAGGATTAGGGGACGGGTGAGGGGAAGGCTTCGGGGCAGGGTTAGGGTTAGGGTTCGGGCTAGGGTTAGGGTTAGGGGACGGGGACGGTTTAGGGTCCAGGTGAGGGTACGACAACGGTTTAGGGGAAGCGTACGTGTGAGGGCGCGGGTTAGTGTGAGCGTACGGGTTAGGATTAGGGGACGGTTGAGGGGAAGGCTTCGGGGAAGGGTTAGGGTTAGGGTTCGGGCTAGGGTAAGGGTTAGGGGACGGGGACGGTTTAGGGTCCAGGTGAGGGTACGACAACGGTTTAGGGGGAGCGTACGTGTGAGGGCGCGGGTTAGTGTGAGCGTACGGGTTAGGATTAGGGGACGGGTGAGGGGAAGGCTTCGGGGAAGGGTTAGGGTTAGGGTTCGGGCTAGGGTTAGGGTTAGGGGACGGGGACGGTTTAGGGTCCAGGTGAGGGTACGACAACGGTTTAGGGGGAGCGTACGTGTGAGGGCGCGGGTTAGTGTGAGCGTACGGGTTAGGATTAGGGGACGGGTGAGGGGAAGGCTTCGGGGAAGGGTTAGGGTTAGGGTTCGGGCTAGGGTTAGGGTTAGGGGACGGGGACGTTTTAGGGTCCAGGTGAGGGTACGACAACGGTTTAGGGGGAGCGTACGTGTGAGGGCGCGGGTTAGTGTGAGCGTACGGGTTAGGATTAGGGGACGGGTGAGGGGAAGGCTTCGGGGAAGGGTTAGGGTTAGGGTTTGGACTAGGGTTAGGGTTAGGGGACGGGGACGGTTTAGGGTCCAGGTGAGGGTCCGACAACGGTTTAGGGGGAGCGTACGTGTGAGGGCGCGGGTTAGTGTGAGCGTACGGGTTAGGATTAGGGGACGGGTGAGGGGAAGGCTTCGGGGAACGGTTAGGGTTAGGGTTCGGGCTAGGGTTAGGGTTAGGGGACGGGGACGGTTTAGGGTCTAGGTGAGGGTACGACAACGGTTTAGGGGGAGCGTACGTGTGAGGGCGCGGTTTAGTGTGAGCGTACGGGTTAGGATTAGGGGACGGGTGAGGGGAAGGCTTCGGGGAAGGGTTAGGGTTAGGGTTCGGGCTAGGGTTAGGGTTAGGGGACGGGGACGGTTTAGGGTCCAGGTGAGGGTACGACAACGGTTTAGGGGGAGCGTACGTGTGAGGGCGCGGCTTAGTGTGAGCGTACGGGTTAGGATTAGGGGACGGGTGAGGGGAAGGCTTCGGGGAAGGGTTAGGGTTAGGGTTCGGGCTAGGGTTAGGGTTAGGGGACGGGGACGTTTTAGGGTCCAGGTGAGGGTACGACAACGGTTTAGGGGGAGCGTACGTGTGAGGGCGCGGGTTAGTGTGAGCGTACGGGTTAGGATTAGGGGACGGGTGAGGGGAAGGCTTCGGGGAAGGGTTAGGGTTAGGGTTTGGACTAGGGTTAGGGTTAGGGGACGGGGACGGTTTAGGGTCCAGGTGAGGGTCCGACAACGGTTTAGGGGGAGCGTACGTGTGAGGGCGCGGGTTAGTGTGAGCGTACGGGTTAGGATTAGGGGACGGGTGAGGGGAAGGCTTCGGGGAAGGGTTAGGGTTAGGGTTCGGGCTAGGGTTAGGGTTAGGGGACGGGGACGGTTTAGGGTCCAGGTGAGGGTCCGACAACGGTTTAGGGGGAGCGTACGTGTGAGGGCGCGGGTTAGTGTGAGCGTACGGGTTAGGATTAGGGGACGGGTGAGGGGAAGGCTTCGGGGAAGGGTTAGGGTTAGGGTTCGGGCTAGGGTTAGGGTTAGGGGACGGGGACGGTTTAGGGTCCAGGTGAGGGTACGACAACGGTTTAGGGGGAGCGTACGTGTGAGGGCGCGGGTTAGTGTGAGCGTACGGGTTAGGATTAGGGGACGGGTGAGGGGAAGGCTTCGGGGAAGGGTTAGGGTTAGGGTTCGGGCTAGGGTTAGGGTTAGGGGACGGGGACGGTTTAGGGTCCAGGTGAGGGTACGACAACGGTTTAGGGGGAGCGTACGTGTGAGGGCGCGGGTTAGTGTGAGCGTACGGGTTAGGATTAGGGGACGGGTGAGGGGAAGGCTTCGGGGAAGGGTTAGGGTTAGGGTTCGGGCTAGGGTTAGGGTTAGGGGACGGGGACGGTTTAGGGTCCAGGTGAGGGTCCGACAACGGTTTAGGGGGAGCGTACGTGTGAGGGCGCGGGTTAGTGTGAGCGTACGGGTTAGGATTAGGGGACGGGTGAGGGGAAGGCTTCGGGGAATGGTTAGGGTTAGGGTTCGGGCTAGGGTTAGGGTGAGGGGACGGGGACGGTTTAGGGTCCAGGTGAGGGTACGACAACGGTTTAGGGGGAGCGTACGTGTGAGGGCGCGGGTTAGTGTGAGCGTACGGGTTAGGATTAGGGGACGGGTGAGGGGAAGGCCTCGGGGAAGTGTTAGGGTTAGGGTTCGGGCTAGGGTTAGGGTTAGGGGACGGGGACGGTTTAGGGTCCAGGTGAGGGTACGACAACGGTTTAGGGGGAGCGTACGTGTGAGGGCGCGGGTTAGTGTGAGCGTACGGTTTAGGATTAGGGGACGGGTGAGGGGAAGGCTTCGGGGCAGGGTTAGGGTTAGGGTTCGGGCTAGGGTTAGGGTTAGGGGACGGGGACGGTTTAGGGTCCAGGTGAGGGTACGACAACGGTTTAGGGGAAGCGTACGTGTGAGGGCGCGGGTTAGTGTGAGCGTACGGGTTAGGATTAGGGGACGGTTGAGGGGAAGGCTTCGGGGAAGGGTTAGGGTTAGGGTTCGGGCTAGGGTAAGGGTTAGGGGACGGGGACGGTTTAGGGTCCAGGTGAGGGTACGACAACGGTTTAGGGGGAGCGTACGTGTGAGGGCGCGGGTTAGTGTGAGCGTACGGGTTAGGATTAGGGGACGGGTGAGGGGAAGGCTTCGGGGAAGGGTTAGGGTTAGGGTTCGGGCTAGGGTTAGGGTTAGGGGACGGGGACGGTTTAGGGTCCAGGTGAGGGTACGACAACGGTTTAGGGGGAGCGTACGTGTGAGGGCGCGGGTTAGTGTGAGCGTACGGGTTAGGATTAGGGGACGGGTGAGGGGAAGGCTTCGGGGAAGGGTTAGGGTTAGGGTTCGGGCTAGGGTTAGGGTTAGGGGACGGGGACGTTTTAGGGTCCAGGTGAGGGTACGACAACGGTTTAGGGGGAGCGTACGTGTGAGGGCGCGGGTTAGTGTGAGCGTACGGGTTAGGATTAGGGGACGGGTGAGGGGAAGGCTTCGGGGAAGGGTTAGGGTTAGGGTTTGGACTAGGGTTAGGGTTAGGGGACGGGGACGGTTTAGGGTCCAGGTGAGGGTCCGACAACGGTTTAGGGGGAGCGTACGTGTGAGGGCGCGGGTTAGTGTGAGCGTACGGGTTAGGATTAGGGGACGGGTGAGGGGAAGGCTTCGGGGAACGGTTAGGGTTAGGGTTCGGGCTAGGGTTAGGGTTAGGGGACGGGGACGGTTTAGGGTCTAGGTGAGGGTACGACAACGGTTTAGGGGGAGCGTACGTGTGAGGGCGCGGTTTAGTGTGAGCGTACGGGTTAGGATTAGGGGACGGGTGAGGGGAAGGCTTCGGGGAAGGGTTAGGGTTAGGGTTCGGGCTAGGGTTAGGGTTAGGGGACGGGGACGGTTTAGGGTCCAGGTGAGGGTACGACAACGGTTTAGGGGGAGCGTACGTGTGAGGGCGCGCGTTAGTGTGAGCGTACGGGTTAGGATTAGGGGACGGGTGAGGGGAAGGCTTCGGGGAAGGGTTAGGGTTAGGGTTCGGGCTAGGGTTAGGGTTAGGGGACGGGGACGGTTTAGGGTCCAGGTGAGGGTACGACAACGGTTTAGGGGGAGCGTATGTGTGAGGGCGCGGGTTAGTGTGAGCGTACGGGTTAGGATTAGGGGACGGGTGAGGGGAAGGCTTCGGGGAAGGGTTAGGGTTAGGGTTCGGGCTAGGGTTAGGGTTAGGGGACGGGGACGGTTTAGGGTCCAGGTGAGGGTACGACAACGGTTTAGGGGGAGCGTACGTGTGAGGGCGCGGGTTAGTGTGAGCGTACGGGTTAGGATTAGGGGACGGGTGAGGGGAAGGCTTCGGGGAAGGGTTAGGGTTAGGGTTCGGGCTAGGGTTAGGGTTAGGGGACGGGAACGGTTTAGGGTCCAGGTGAGGGTCCGACAACGGTTTAGGGGGAGCGTACGTGTGAGGGCGCGGGTTAGTGTGAGAGTACGGGTTAGGATTAGGGGACGGGTGAGGGGAAGGCTTCGGGGAAGGGTTAGGGTTAGGGTTCGGGCTAGGGTTAGGGTTAGGGGACGGGGACGGTTTAGGGTCCAGGTGAGGGTACGACAACGGTTTATGGGGAGCGTACGTGTGAGGGCGCGGGTTAGTGTGAGCGTACGGGTTAGGATTAGGGGACGGGTGAGGGGAAGGCTTCGGGGAAGGGTTAGGGTTAGGGTTCGGGCTAGGGTTAGGGTTAGGGGACGGGGACGGTTTAGGGTCCAGGTGAGGGTACGACAACGGTTTAGGGGGAGCGTACGTGTGAGGGCGCGGGTTAGTGTGAGCGTACGGGTTAGGATTAGGGGACGGGTGAGGGGAAGGCTTCGGGGAAGGGTTAGGGTTAGGGTTCGGGCTAGGGTTAGGGTTAGGGGACGGTGACGGTTTAGCGTCCAGGTGACGGTACGACAACGGTTTAGGGGGAGCGTACGTGTGAGGGCGCGAGTTAGTGTGAGCGTAAAGGTTAGGATTAGGGGACGGGTGAGGGGAAGGCTTCGGGGAAGGGTTAGGGTTAGGGTTCGGGCTAGGGTTAGGGTTAGGGGACGGGGACGGTTTAGGGTCCAGGTGAGGGTACGACAACGGTTTAGGGGGAGCGTACGTGTGAGGGCGCGGGTTAGTGTGAGCGTACGGGTTAGGATTAGGGGACGGGTGAGGGGAAGGCTTCGGGGAAGGGTTAGGGTTAGGGTTCGGGCTAGGGTTAGGGTTAGGGGACGGGGACGTTTTAGGGTCCAGGTGAGGGTACGACAACGGTTTAGGGGGAGCGTACTTGTGAGGGCGCGGGTTAGTGTGAGCGTACGGGTTAGGATTAGGGGACGGGTGAGGGGAAGGCTTCGGGGAAGGGTTAGGGTTAGGGTTTGGGCTAGGGTTAGGGTTAGGGGACGGGGACGGTTTAGGGTCCAGGTGAGGGTCCGACAACGGTTTAGGGGGAGCGTACGTGTGAGGGCGCGGGTTAGTGTGAGCGTACGGGTTAGGATTAGGGGACGGGTGAGGGGAAGGCTTCGGGGAAGGGTTAGGGTTAGGGTTCGGGCTAGGGTTAGGGTTAGGGGACGGGGACGGTTTAGGGTCCAGGTGAGGGTACGACAACGGTTTAGGGGGAGCGTAAGTGTGAGGGCGCGGGTTAGTGGGAGCGTACGGGTTAGGATTAGGGGACGGGTGAGAGGAAGGCTTCGGGGAAGGGTTAGGGTTAGGGTTCGGGCTAGGATTAGGCTTAGGGGACGGGGACGATTTAGGGTCCAGGTGAGGGTCCGACAACGGTTTAGGGGGAGCGTACGTGTGAGGGCGCGGGTTAGTGTGAGCGTACGGGTTAGGATTAGGGGACGGGTGAGGGGAAGGCTTCGGGGAAGGGTTAGGGTTAGGGTTCGGGCTAGGGTTAGGGTTAGGGGACGGGGACGGTTTAGGGTCCAGGTGAGGGTCCGACAACGGTTTAGGGGGAGCGTACGTGTGAGGGCGCGGGTTAGTGTGAGCGTACTGGTTAGGATTAGGGGATGGGTGAGGGGAAGGCTTCGGGGAAGGGTTAGGGTTAGGGTTCGGGCTAGGGTTAGGGTTAGGGGACGGGGACGGTTTAGGGTCCAGGTGAGGGTACGACAACGGTTTAGGGGGAGCGTACGTGAGAGGGCGCGGGTTAGTGTTAGGGTACGGGTTAGGATTAGGGGACGGGTGAGGGGAAGGCTTCGGGGAAGGTTTAGGGTTCGGGCTAGGGTTAGGGTTAGGGGACGGGGACGGGGACGGTTTAGGGTCCAGGTGAGGGTACGACAACGGTTTAGGGGGAGCGTACGTGTGAGGGCGCGCGTTAGTGTGAGCGTACGGGTTAGGATTAGGGGACGTGTGAGGGGAAGGCTTCGGGGAAGGGTTAGGGTTAGGGTTCGTGCTAGGGTTAGGGTTAAGGGACGGGGACGGTTTAGGGTCCAGGTGAGGGTCCGACAATGGTTTAGGGGGAGCGTACGTGTGAGGGCGCGGGTTAGTGTGAGCGTACGGGTTAGGATTAGGGGACGGGTGAGGGGAAGGCTTCGGGGAAGGGTTAGGGTTAGGGTTCGGGCTAGGGTTAGGGTTAGGGGACGGGGACGGTTTAGGGTCCAGGTGAGTGTACGACAACGGTTTAGGGGGAGCGTACGTGTGAGGGCGCGGGTTAGTGTGAGCGTACGGGTTAGGATTAGGGGACGGGTGAGGGGAAGGCTTCGGGGAAGGGTTAGGGTTAGGGTTCGGGCTAGGGTTAGGGTTAGGGGACGGGGACGGTTTAGGGTCCAGGTGAGGGTACGACAACGGTTTAGGGGGAGCGTACGTGTGAGGGCACGGGTTAGTGTGAGCGTACGGGTTAGGATTAGGGGACGGGTGAGGGGAAGGCTTCGGGGAAGGGTTAGGGTTAGGGTTCGGGCTAGGGTTAGGGTTAGGGGACGGGGACGGTTTAGGGTCCAGGTGAGGGTACGACAACGGTTTAGGGGGAGCGTATGTGTGAGGGCGCGGGTTAGTGTGAGCGTACGGGTTAGGATTAGGGGACGGGTGAGGGGAAGGCTTCGGGGAAGTGTTAGGGTTAGGGTTGGGGCTAGGGTTAGGGTTAGGGGACGGGGACGGTTTAGGGTCCAGGTGAGGGTACGACAACGGTTTAGGGGGAGTGTACGTGTGAGGGCGCGGTTTAGTGTGAGCGTACGGGTTAGGATTAGGGGCCGGGTGAGGGGAAGGCTTCGGGGAAGGGTTAGGGTTAGGGTTCGGGCTAGGGTTAGGGTTAGGGGACGGGGACGGTTTAGGGTCCAGGTGAGGGTCCGACAACGGTTTAGGGGGAGCGTACGTGTGAGGGCGCGGGTTAGTGTGAGCGTACGGGTTAGGAATAGGGGACGGGTGAGGGGAAGGCTTCGGGGAAGGGTTAGGGTTAGGGTTCGGGCTAGGGTTAGGGTTAGGGGACGGGGACGGTTTAGGGTCCAGGTGAGGGTACGACAACGGTTTAGGGGGAGCATACGTGTGAGGGCGCGGGTTAGTGTGAGCGTACGGTTTAGGATTAGGGGACGGGTGAGGGGAAGGCTTCGGGGAAGGGTTAGGGTTAGGGTTCGGGCTAGGGTTAGGGTTAGGGGACGGGGACGGTTTAGGGTCCAGGTGAGGGTACGACAACGGTTTAGGGGGAGCGTACGTGTGAGGGCGCGGGTTAGTGGGAGCGTACGGGTTAGGATTAGGGGACGGGTGAGGGGAAGGCTTCGGGGAAGGGTTAGGGTTAGGGTTCGGGCTAGGGTTAGGTTTAGGGGACGGGGACGGTTCAGGGTCCAGGTGAGGGTCCGACAACGGTTTAGGGGGAGCGTACGTGTGAGGGCGCGGGTTAGTGTGAGCGTACGGGTTAGGATTAGGGGACGGGTGAGGGGAAGGCTTCGGGGAAGGGTTAGGGTTAGGGTTCGGGCTAGGGTTAGGGTTAGGGGACGGGGACGGTTTAGGGTCCAGGTGAGGGTACGACAACGGTTTAGGGGGAGCGTACGTGAGAGGGCGCGGGTTAGTGTTAGGGTACGGGTTAGCATTAGGGGACGGGTGAGGGGAAGGCTTCGGGGAAGGGTTAGGGTTAGGGTTCGGGCTAGGGTTAGGGTTAGGGGACGGGGACGGTTTAGGGTCCAGGTGAGGGTCCGACAACGGTTTAGGGGGAGCGTACGTGTGAGGGCGCGGGTTAGTGTGAGCGTACGGGTTAGGATTAGGGGACGGGTGAGGGGAAGGCTTCGGGGAAGGGTTAGGGTTAGGGTTCGGGCTAGGGTTAGGGTTAGGGGACGGGGATGGTTTAGGGTCCAGGTGAGGGTACGACAACGGTTTAGGGGGAGCGTACGTGTGAGGGCGCGGGTTAGTTTGAGCGTACGGGTTAGGATTAGGGGACGGGTGAGGGGAAGGCTTCGGGGAAGTGTTAGGGTTAGGGTTCGGGCTAGGATTAGGGTTAGGGGTCCGGGACGGTTTAGGGTCCAGGTGAGGGTCCGACAACGGTTTAGGGGGAGCGTACGTGTGATGGCGCGGGTTAGTGTGAGCGTACGGGTTAGGATTAGGGGACGGGTGAGGGGAAGGCTTCGGGGCAGGGTTAGGGTTAGGGTTCGGGCTAGGGTTAGGGTTAGGGGACGGGGACGGTTTATGGTCCAGGTGAGGGTACGACAACGGTTTAGGGGGAGCGTACGTGTGAGGGCGCGGGTTAGTGTGAGCGTACGGGTTAGGATTAGGGGACGGGTGAGGGGAAGGCTTCGGGGAAGGGTTAGGGTTAGGGTTCGGGCTAGGGTTAGGGTTAGGGGACGGGGATGGTTTAGGGTCCAGGTGAGGGTACGACAACGGTTTAGGGGGAGCGTACGTGTGAGGGCGCGGGTTAGTTTGAGCGTACGGGTTAGGATTAGGGGACGGGTGAGGGGAAGGCTTCGGGGAAGGGTTAGGGTTAGGGTTCGGGCTAGGATTAGGGTTAGGGGTCGGGGACGGTTTAGGGTCCAGGTGAGGGTCCGACAACGGTTTAGGGGGAGCGTACGTGTGAGGGCGCAGGTTAGTGTGAGCGTACGGGTTAGGATTAGGGGACGGGTGAGGGGAAGGCTTCGGGGAAGGGTTAGGGTTAGGGTTCGGGCTAGGGTTAGGGTTAGGGGACGGGGACGGTTTAGGGACCAGGTGAGGGTCCGACAACGGTTTAGGGGGAGCGTACGTGTGAGGGCGCGGGTTAGTGTGAGCGTACGGGTAAGGATTAGGGGACGGGTGAGGGGAAGGCTTCGGGGAAGTGTTAGGGTTAGGGTTCGGGCTAGGGTTAGGGTTAGGGGACGGGGACGGTTTAGGGTCCAGGTGAGGGTACGACAACGGTTTAGGGGGAGCGTACGTGTGAGGGCGTGGGTTAGTGTGAGCGTACGGTTTAGGATTAGGGGACGGGTGAGGGGAAGGCTTCGGGGCAGGGTTAGGGTTAGGGTTCGGGCTAGGGTTAGGGTTAGGGGACGGGGACGGTTTAGGGTCCAGGTGAGGGTACGACAACGGTTTAGGGGGAGCGTACGTGTGAGGGCGCGGGTTAGTGTGAGCGTACGGGTTAGGATTAGGGGACGGGTGAGGGGAAGGCTTCGGGGAAGGGTTAGGGTTAGGGTTCGGGCTAGGGTTAGGGTTAGGGGACGGGGACGGTTTAGGGTCCAGGTGAGGGTACGACAACGGTTTAGGGGGAGCGTACGTGTGAGGGCGCGGGTTAGTGTGAGCGTACGGGTTAGGATTAGGGGACGGGTGAGGGGAAGGCTTCGGGGAAGGGTTAGGGTTAGGGTTCGGGCTAGGGTTAGGGTTAGGGGACGGGGACGGTTTAGGGTCCAGGTGAGGGTACGACAACGGTTTAGGGGGAGCGTACGTGTGAGGGCGCGGCTTAGTGTGAGCGTACGGGTTAGGATTAGGGGACGGGTGAGGGGAAGGCTTCGGGGAAGGGTTAGGGTTAGGGTTCGGGCTAGGGTTAGGGTTAGGGGACGGGGACGTTTTAGGGTCCAGGTGAGGGTACGACAACGGTTTAGGGGGAGCGTACGTGTGAGGGCGCGGGTTAGTGTGAGCGTACGGGTTAGGATTAGGGGACGGGTGAGGGGAAGGCTTCGGGGAAGGGTTAGGGTTAGGGTTTGGACTAGGGTTAGGGTTAGGGGACGGGGACGGTTTAGGGTCCAGGTGAGGGTCCGACAACGGTTTAGGGGGAGCGTACGTGTGAGGGCGCGGGTTAGTGTGAGCGTACGGGTTAGGATTAGGGGACGGGTGAGGGGAAGGCTTCGGGGAAGGGTTAGGGTTAGGGTTCGGGCTAGGGTTAGGGTTAGGGGACGGGGACGGTTTAGGGTCCAGGTGAGGGTACGACAACGGTTTAGGGGGAGCGTACGTGTGAGGGCGCGGGTTAGTGTGAGCGTACATGTTAGGATTAGGGGACAGGTGAGGGGAAGGCTTCGGGGAAGGGTTAGGGTTAGGGTTCGGGCTAGGGTTAGGGTTAGGGGACGGGGACGGTTTAGGGTCCAGGTGAGGGTACGACAACGGTTTAGGGGGAGCGTACGTGTGAGGGCGCGGGTTAGTGTGAGCGTACGGGTTAGGATTAGGGGACGGGTGAGGGGAAGGCTTCGGGGAAGGGTTAGGGTTAGGGTTCGGGCTAGGGTTAGGGTTAGGGGACGGGGACGGTTTAGGGTCCAGGTGAGGGTACGACAAGGGTTTAGGGGGAGCGTACGTGTGAGGGCGCGGGTTAGTGTGAGCGTACGGGTTAGGATTAGGGGACGGGTGAGGGGAAGGCTTCGGGGAAGGGTTAGGGTTAGGGTTCGGGCTAGGGTTAGGGTTAGGGGACGGGGACGGTTTAGGGTCCAGGTGAGGGTCCGACAACGGTTTAGGGGGAGCGTACGTGTGAGGGCGCGGGTTAGTGTGAGCGTACGGGTTAGGATTAGGGGACGGGTGAGGGGAAGGCTTCGGGGAATGGTTAGGGTTAGGGTTCGGGCTAGGGTTAGGGTGAGGGGACGGGGACGGTTTAGGGTCCAGGTGAGGGTACGACAACGGTTTAGGGGGAGCGTACGTGTGAGGGCGCGGGTTAGTGTGAGCGTACGGGTTAGGATTAGGGGACGGGTGAGGGGAAGGCTTCGGGGAAGTGTTAGGGTTAGGGTTCGGGCTAGGGTTAGGGTTAGGGGACGGGGACGGTTTAGGGTCCAGGTGAGGGTACGACAACGGTTTAGGGGGAGCGTACGTGTGAGGGCGCGGGTTAGTGTGAGCGTACGGTTTAGGATTAGGGGACGGGTGAGGGGAAGGCTTCGGGGCAGGGTTAGGGTTAGGGTTCGGGCTAGGGTTAGGGTTAGGGGACGGGGACGGTTTAGGGTCCAGGTGAGGGTACGACAACGGTTTAGGGGGAGCGTACGTGTGAGGGCGCGGGTTAGTGTGAGCGTACGGGTTAGGATTAGGGGACGGTTGAGGGGAAGGCTTCGGGGAAGGGTTAGGGTTAGGGTTCGGGCTAGGGTAAGGGTTAGGGGACGGGGACGGTTTAGGGTCCAGGTGAGGGTACGACAACGGTTTAGGGGGAGCGTACGTGTGAGGGCGCGGGTTAGTGTGAGCGTACGGGTTAGGATTAGGGGACGGGTGAGGGGAAGGCTTCGGGGAAGGGTTAGGGTTAGGGTTCGGGCTAGGGTTAGGGTTAGGGGACGGGGACGGTTTAGGGTCCAGGTGAGGGTACGACAACGGTTTAGGGGGAGCGTACGTGTGAGGGCGCGGGTTAGTGTGAGCGTACGGGTTAGGATTAGGGGACGGGTGAGGGGAAGGCTTCGGGGAAGGGTTAGGGTTAGGGTTCGGGCTAGGGTTAGGGTTAGGGGACGGGGACGTTTTAGGGTCCAGGTGAGGGTACGACAACGGTTTAGGGGGAGCGTACGTGTGAGGGCGCGGGTTAGTGTGAGCGTACGGGTTAGGATTAGGGGACGGGTGAGGGGAAGGCTTCGGGGAAGGGTTAGGGTTAGGGTTTGGACTAGGGTTAGGGTTAGGGGACGGGGACGGTTTAGGGTCCAGGTGAGGGTCCGACAACGGTTTAGGGGGAGCGTACGTGTGAGGGCGCGGGTTAGTGTGAGCGTACGGGTTAGGATTAGGGGACGGGTGAGGGGAAGGCTTCGGGGAACGGTTAGGGTTAGGGTTCGGGCTAGGGTTAGGGTTAGGGGACGGGGACGGTTTAGGGTCTAGGTGAGGGTACGACAACGGTTTAGGGGGAGCGTACGTGTGAGGGCGCGGTTTAGTGTGAGCGTACGGGTTAGGATTAGGGGACGGGTGAGGGGAAGGCTTCGGGGAAGGGTTATGGTTAGGGTTCGGGCTAGGGTTAGGGTTAGGGGACGGGGACGGTTTAGGGTCCAGGTGAGGGTACGACAACGGTTTAGGGGGAGCGTACGTGTGAGGGCGCGCGTTAGTGTGAGCGTACGGGTTAGGATTAGGGGACGGGTGAGGGGAAGGCTTCGGGGAAGGGTTAGGGTTAGGGTTCGGGCTAGGGTTAGGGTTAGGGGACGGGGACGGTTTAGGGTCCAGGTGAGGGTACGACAACGGTTTAGGGGGAGCGTATGTGTGAGGGCGCGGGTTAGTGTGAGCGTACGGGTTAGGATTAGGGGACGGGTGAGGGGAAGGCTTCGGGGAAGGGTTAGGGTTAGGGTTCGGGCTAGGGTTAGGGGTAGGGGACGGGGACGGTTTAGGGTCCAGGTGAGGGTACGACAACGGTTTAGGGGGAGCGTACGTGTGAGGGCGCGGGTTAGTGTGAGCGTACGGGTTAGGATTAGGGGACGGGTGAGGGGAAGGCTTCGGGGAAGGGTTAGGGTTAGGGTTCGGGCTAGGGTTAGGGTTAGGGGACGGGAACGGTTTAGGGTCCAGGTGAGGGTCCGACAACGGTTTAGGGGGAGCGTACGTGTGAGGGCGCGGGTTAGTGTGAGAGTACGGGTTAGGATTAGGGGACGGGTGAGGGGAAGGCTTCGGGGAAGGGTTAGGGTTAGGGTTCGGGCTAGGGTTAGGGTTAGGGGACGGGGACGGTTTAGGGTCCAGGTGAGGGTACGACAACGGTTTATGGGGAGCGTACGTGTGAGGGCGCGGGTTAGTGTGAGCGTACGGGTTAGGATTAGGGGACGGGTGAGGGGAAGGCTTCGGGGAAGGGTTAGGGTTAGGGTTCGGGCTAGGGTTAGGGTTAGGGGACGGGGACGGTTTAGGGTCCAGGTGAGGGTACGACAACGGTTTAGGGGGAGCGTACGTGTGAGGGCGCGGGTTAGTGTGAGCGTACGGGTTAGGATTAGGGGACGGGTGAGGGGAAGGCTTCGGGGAAGGGTTAGGGTTAGGGTTCGGGCTAGGGTTAGGGTTAGGGGACGGTGACGGTTTAGCGTCCAGGTGACGGTACGACAACGGTTTAGGGGGAGCGTACGTGTGAGGGCGCGAGTTAGTGTGAGCGTAAAGGTTAGGATTAGGGGACGGGTGAGGGGAAGGCTTCGGGGAAGGGTTAGGGTTAGGGTTCGGGCTAGGGTTAGGGTTAGGGGACGGGGACGGTTTAGGGTCCAGGTGAGGGTACGACAACGGTTTAGGGGGAGCGTACGTGTGAGGGCGCGGGTTAGTGTGAGCGTACGGGTTAGGATTAGGGGACGGGTGAGGGGAAGGCTTCGGGGAAGGGTTAGGGTTAGGGTTCGGGCTAGGGTTAGGGTTAGGGGACGGGGACGTTTTAGGGTCCAGGTGAGGGTACGACAACGGTTTAGGGGGAGCGTACTTGTGAGGGCGCGGGTTAGTGTGAGCGTACGGGTTAGGATTAGGGGACGGGTGAGGGGAAGGCTTCGGGGAAGGGTTAGGGTTAGGGTTTGGGCTAGGGTTAGGGTTAGGGGACGGGGACGGTTTAGGGTCCAGGTGAGGGTCCGACAACGGTTTAGGGGGAGCGTACGTGTGAGGGCGCGGGTTAGTGTGAGCGTACGGGTTAGGATTAGGGGACGGGTGAGGGGAAGGCTTCGGGGAAGGGTTAGGGTTAGGGTTCGGGCTAGGGTTAGGGTTAGGGGACGGGGACGGTTTAGGGTCCAGGTGAGGGTACGACAACGGTTTAGGGGGAGCGTAAGTGTGAGGGCGCGGGTTAGTGGGAGCGTACGGGTTAGGATTAGGGGACGGGTGAGAGGAAGGCTTCGGGGAAGGGTTAGGGTTAGGGTTCGGGCTAGGATTAGGCTTAGGGGACGGGGACGATTTAGGGTCCAGGTGAGGGTCCGACAACGGTTTAGGGGGAGCGTACGTGTGAGGGCGCGGGTTAGTGTGAGCGTACGGGTTAGGATTAGGGGACGGGTGAGGGGAAGGCTTCGGGGAAGGGTTAGGGTTAGGGTTCGGGCTAGGGTTAGGGTTAGGGGACGGGGACGGTTTAGGGTCCAGGTGAGGGTCCGACAACGGTTTAGGGGGAGCGTACGTGTGAGGGCGCGGGTTAGTGTGAGCGTACTGGTTAGGATTAGGGGATGGGTGAGGGGAAGGCTTCGGGGAAGGGTTAGGGTTAGGGTTCGGGCTAGGGTTAGGGTTAGGGGACGGGGACGGTTTAGGGTCCAGGTGAGGGTACGACAACGGTTTAGGGGGAGCGTACGTGAGAGGGCGCGGGTTAGTGTTAGGGTACGGGTTAGGATTAGGGGACGGGTGAGGGGAAGGCTTCGGGGAAGGGTTAGGGTTAGGGTTCGGGCTAGGGTTAGGGTTAGGGGACGGGGACGGTTTAGGGTCCAGGTGAGTGTACGACAACGGTTTAGGGGGAGCGTACGTGTGAGGGCGCGGGTTAGTGTGAGCGTACGGGTTAGGATTAGGGGACGGGTGAGGGGAAGGCTTCGGGGAAGGGTTAGGGTTAGGGTTCGGGCTAGGGTTAGGGTTAGGGGACGGGGACGGTTTAGGGTCCAGGTGAGGGTACGACAACGGTTTAGGGGGAGCGTACGTGTGAGGGCACGGGTTAGTGTGAGCGTACGGGTTAGGATTAGGGGACGGGTGAGGGGAAGGCTTCGGGGAAGGGTTAGGGTTAGGGTTCGGGCTAGGGTTAGGGTTAGGGGACGGGGACGGTTTAGGGTCCAGGTGAGGGTACGACAACGGTTTAGGGGGAGCGTATGTGTGAGGGCGCGGGTTAGTGTGAGCGTACGGGTTAGGATTAGGGGACGGGTGAGGGGAAGGCTTCGGGGAAGTGTTAGGGTTAGGGTTGGGGCTAGGGTTAGGGTTAGGGGACGGGGACGGTTTAGGGTCCAGGTGAGGGTACGACAACGGTTTAGGGGGAGCGTACGTGTGAGGGCGCGGTTTAGTGTGAGCGTACGGGTTAGGATTAGGGGCCGGGTGAGGGGAAGGCTTCGGGGAAGGGTTAGGGTTAGGGTTCGGGCTAGGGTTAGGGTTAGGGGACGGGGACGGTTTAGGGTCTAGGTGAGGGTCCGACAACGGTTTAGGGGGAGCGTACGTGTGAGGGCGCGGGTTAGTGTGAGCGTACGGGTTAGGAATAGGGGACGGGTGAGGGGAAGGCTTCGGGAGGGTTAGGGTTAGGGTTCGGGCTAGGGTTAGGGTTAGGGGACGGGGACGGTTTAGGGTCCAGGTGAGGGTACGACAACGGTTTAGGGGGAGCATACGTGTGAGGGCGCGGGTTAGTGTGAGCGTACGGTTTAGGATTAGGGGACGGGTGAGGGGAAGGCTTCGGGGAAGGGTTAGGGTTAGGGTTCGGGCTAGGGTTAGGGTTAGGGGACGGGGACGGGGACGGTTTAGGGTCCAGGTGAGGGTACGACAACGGTTTAGGGGGAGCGTACGTGTGAGGGCGCGCGTTAGTGTGAGCGTACGGGTTAGGATTAGGGGACGTGTGAGGGGAAGGCTTCGGGGAAGGGTTAGGGTTAGGGTTCGTGCTAGGGTTAGGGTTAAGGGACGGGGACGGTTTAGGGTCCAGGTGAGGGTCCGACAATGGTTTAGGGGGAGCGTACGTGTGAGGGCGCGGGTTAGTGTGAGCGTACGGGTTAGGATTAGGGGACGGGTGAGGGGAAGGCTTCGGGGAAGGGTTAGGGTTAGGGTTCGGGCTAGGGTTAGGGTTAGGGGACGGGGACGGTTTAGGGTCCAGGTGAGTGTACGACAACGGTTTAGGGGGAGCGTACGTGTGAGGGCGCGGGTTAGTGTGAGCGTAGGGGTTAGGATTAGGGGACGGGTGAGGGGAAGGCTTCGGGAAAGGGTTAGGGTTAGGGTTCGGGCTAGGGTTAGGGTTAGGGGACGGGGACGGTTTAGGGTCCAGGGTTAGGGTTAGGGTTAGGGTTAGGGTTAGGGTTAGGGTTAGGGTTAGGGTTAGGGTTAGGGTTAGGGTTAGGGTTAGGGTAGGGTTAGGGTTAGGGTTAGGGTTAGGGTTAGGGTTAGGGTTAGGGTTAGGGTTAGGGTTAGGGTTAGGGTTAGGGTTAGGGTTAGGGTTAGGGTTAGGGTTAGGGTTAGGGTTAGGGTTAGGGTTAGGGTTAGGGTTAGGGTTAGGGTTAGGGTTAGGGTTAGGGTTAGGGTTAGGGTTAGGGTTAGGGTTAGGGTTAGGGTTAGGGTTAGGGTTAGGGTTAGGGTTAGGGTTAGGGTTAGGGTTAGGGTTAGGGTTAGGGTTAGGGTTAGGGTTAGGGTTAGGGTTAGGGTTAGGGTTAGG